>NC_092205.1:49702483-49768813 GCF_043381705.1 Parasteatoda tepidariorum | reverse complement strand
ATGATATATATATATATATATATATATATATATATATATACACAGAGAAAAAGAGAGAGAGAGCTACAGCTAAAATTAAAAAAAATTGCTAAGATTATTATAAAATCAAATTGGTCGGAAAACTCATCCTGTGTTGCTTTTATTTAATATTTAGATTCTAAATTTCAAAGCTTTAATTGTTTCCAAAAAAAGTTTTGAAATTATAATCTATTTACTAATATTCATCTTATTTGAATTTGTATCAACAAGCTTAATTATTTTTTTAAGTTAGTTTCCCAAGAAAGTCTTTATAAATTTTAATTAGAAATAAACAATGTTGTTTTTATTTAACTCTTCTGAAACTGTCTATTTTGCATAAATGTTTTTAAATAAATTTACTTAATGTGTTCTTTACTGACTTAAATTTTTGTTTTTAAAGGAGAATTTTATCTAATCACGAGAATTAAATTATCATAGCCTTTACATCTTTTGTTTCAAATAAACACTGAAACGTTTTTTTTAAATATATGAGCAACGCTTTTTTTTAAATGAATTATTTTTTTAAATTAAAGGTATGAAGTTGAGTTTTATTTATTGCTAAGTAGTATTTTTTTTCTTGCCATAACGGTGTTTTTAATAATCAGAAATAATTAAAAAATGTGACAGACGTAAAACTTTTTCGATTTTATTCATTTAATATTTATTTGAGACATGGAGCACACTTTAACAGTAAACATAAAATATTGAATCAAAAGTTTCAAGTGTTTTTGTAGTTACAAGGAAGTAATTTATTTCATACTTTTTTGGAATGTATGATTGGGGTGTTTTTACGGCTTTTAACAAATTTTAAAAGTCCTTTAATAATAATAATCAAATTTTAATTAAAGAAATTGAAAAACATCTACACAAAAAAGGCAATAGATTGTTCTATTTCATAAATATATTTTATGTTGCCTATAAACTATCTCAAAATTTTATTTAAATATTTTTTGCCAAATCTATATATTTTTTGGTCATCTAGTAACCCCACAAAAGGAGTTCGAAAGAATTAATTAGAGTTTTTTTCCCTCCTCCTCCCAAATAAAATAGGCGAATTGGTACGAACAAAAAATGCAAATTCGTGAATGTAAAATAAAATATAGTTACACCATTAATAACTTTTGAATACTAATAATATTGATTAATATTTTTTAAGTCCTAAAATACAGTCTTTAGGGATAAATGACCTACCCTACCTATTAAAGCGATGATTTATTTGAATGGCAATTAATGGTTTATTTAAATGTTTTATTTAAATTTTTAAAGTAAAAAAATAATTTTAAACAATCTTAATTTAAAATTTAAATCTGAAATATGAAGAAAATAGACTGAATAATCAGTAAAACATCTTTTTATTCAAATTTAAGAATCTAACATAAAATTTTTAAGAAACTATGAATCACTTATGGAAAGTTTATGAAATGGATAAACAGCTTAAAAATTATATTTATCTTATCTTTAAGAATATAAATAATTCTATATCACATACTTATAAGAAAACTAATAAATTAAATTAAATGTAAATAAAAGGTAGGAAATGCAACTTATTTAAAAGGTGACTAGTTTTAAAGACATCTAAGACCAACCGACTCGTATATTTGTTTTTAAAATAAAATATGTATTAGATATATTGATTTTCTGTCAAATACAGAGTTGCGGTTCATAATCCTTCCCAGATACTTGTCAGAGTTAAGTTCTCTCACTTAATAATTTTCATTTTCCATTAACCTCTTAATTACAACTTTGCATGAGAGGATTATTGATCTAGGAAGTTCTAGTTGAATTTGAATTCTTCACACATTCTATTAAACCAATAAATGAAATTATTTTATGATTTTTAAGGTGTAAAATATCATTAAAGTGAAAAACTTTTTAACTGAAAGGTTTCCAAAATACTTTGTTTATTAATTTTGATTTAGGTCCATAGATTTTGTTTTGGATTTTAAAGGGAAAAAATTTTAAACTAAAGATTTTCTTTTGCTAATCATTACAACTTCATCAACTCAGCATATTTATTTTAAATTCTTATTTATCTCAGATTTCTTCCGATTTTTTAACAGAAAGAGGTTATGTATTTATGAAAAATGTCAAAGTTTAAACTTCAATTCTTTCCTAGCAATTTTAGAAAATTATTTGTATTAATTATCTTAAAAAATTATATATAGTGTGACAACATATATATATATATATANTTTGCGTGATATATATATATATATATATATATATGTTTTACTTTTAAAATAAATATAACTTATTTTCATCTTAATAAGTTTGATATATTAACTGGCGAAGTTTATCCTAAAGGGAGGTAATATCATAAAATTAGTTTATAATATAAGAAATTAAAGCATACTTTTTGTTTAGAAGAGTCTTTAACTCTGAATAATAATCAAAATGAAAAGTGTAAAAGTGGAAAGTAATATTAAAAAGGTAAATGCTAAATACTTTTAAGGAAAGCATCAATGATAACTTTCAAGTAATTAAGCCTTATTACAATCTATATTTTATACTGATCATAGCCAATAATATCTCTGTTCATTATGATAATATCTGTTTTTTTCTTATCCTATAGAATCAAAACGCTAAAACATGTGAGGCTGCAATGATCCTTTTTCATAAAAATGACATTTTAAAGCAATATTGATTCTAACAAAACAATCTATGTATATTTTGCCAGCAATTTAAATACAGAACTAATTAGTTTTAAAGCCAATAAATTCATTACAATTAAACATATTTTAATGAACTTATTGTAAAAATAAAAATTTACATTAGTTATTTATTGATTCATTTTAGAAGATAGTACATGGATAAAATATAGTAAAATTGCCGCACTGCATGGTAATGGCATTTCTGGTAAAGAAAACAAAGTATTTTTTTTTTAATAAAACCAAAATATACGGTATTTAAACCATACATATGGTAATTTTTCCGTTGATATGATAACGGTTTACCGGAAATTCCGGTTTTAAAAATCATATTCTTATTACCACATATTCAGTAAAAAATACAAAGCAGAAAAATAAATTAATATAATAAATAATATAATAAAAAAATAAATAAAAATAAATTAAATAAATTTTATACAACCCTCTAAGGTATCATGATGAAATTGCCATAGTATTTACCAAATTTTATTATATGTTATAAAAGCATAATTTATTGCTAATTTTACCAAATCATTACCTAAACACTTAGATAATAAATGTCAAGTTTTTTGGTGCTTTTATAGAACCAAAAACGTGTTAAATCTTATCACAATCAGGTAGTTTTGACCATATATTTTTTTTCAGTATTTGAAATATCCATAAACTATATATTTTCTAGAATATATTTACGTTTTAAATTTTCGTTTCTTTTAGAATATAATTTAAACGTAGTTTTTACTATTTTGTTTCATAGTTTTTAATTTTTGAATTTAATTTAAAGTAAAAAATAGGTTTAAATATCATGCAGCAAATTTTTAAATATAATGAGCTTTATCTTTCAATTTCATGTTTACCAAGAATTTATATTTCCTTTCAATCTAAAATAAACTTAGATTTTCAAGAATTTAAAATACCTGCTTTATGAAAATTAAGCTGCAATATTTTTATGCAAAACAATATTTAAAAAAATAGGAAATAATAATAGCCGAGCAAATCGTATTAACAGTAGCTCTAGTTGAGTAATAGAACCGTTGTAGTGATCGCGAATATATCGCATGACAGGGCTCAAATTTAAATAAATCTTTAAGAACGGAATTTTAAGATAATTTATAATGCAAGCGATCGTTTTAAAAATGAAAAAAATTTAATTTAATATACATTTAAAGGTAGCACACTTGAATGACACTTGTTTAGTTAAAATCTACAAATCTGGTATTATTGATTCCGATGAAGAATAACAAAATTAAATATTATCGACTTTCTGTCAAATGCACAGAGTTGTGGTTCATAATCTTTCACAGACATTTTACACAATTCAGATATTCTCATTTAGTGAATTTCATTTTCCATTAAACTCTTAATTACAAAAATTTGCGTGAGTAACTCCTTGGTCAAATAGAATACTAATCACCAAGAAAATATGTTGTCTTAAATAATTGAAATGTAACTATGCATGCAATGCGCTCTATAAGACTAAGATTAACATTTCAGACGTGAAATTTCGATCATTAGAGCAAAAGTTATTTCGGGTGATAATTTCCCCTTTTCGACATGCTGTACATATAGGTGTCTATAAAACTAAAATTAAAGAATAATTTTGACTTAAATTTATTTAATTATTGTATTTATTAATATGAAATTATTATTTCTTTTAAAAATTCGTGAAAAAAATTATATGGGTCTTTTAATTGGGCTGATGAAATTGCTGTTTTTAATCAAAAGTTGCGTGAGTGATTTAAGATTGAAATTTAAAACATGGAAAATTTGTATAGATTTATAGAATGTGGTTTCATTGAAATCATGAACTGAGTAAAACGTTGTAGTTTGTTAATTAAATAACCAATTAACTTTGAATTTTACAAATCTTAAAATTGGCTTACACTCTCAGAAAAATTGTCTCAATTTCGAATCATTACATCGAACAAATTTTTAACAAACATGAAGAAATAATTTCCTCTCAATTTAGTTAACTTTTTAAATCAAATCATTAAAGCATTAATCATTTGAAATGGTGAACTCCAATAAATTTGCTAATTGGAAGAGCCACATTTTTAATTCAGTTACAAAATTAGAAATAAAACACAATTTTTCGGAATAATTTTAATTTTTTCTTTACAGAATTTTTTTATTTCATTTACATGGGTCCCCGTTAATTTAATTTAGAAAGTGGTAGAAGTTTCTAAACTATTGAGGCTACATTTTACGTTTGCCGTTTTCCCCTCCTTCATATTTTGACATTAAGATATCTAAATCCACCGGAAATGCAAATTCGATAACTGTAAAAAAGTTATTTATAATATCCTTTCATTTTACTTAAGGTAACTGCAGATATGCATAGTACTTAGTGTTTTCATTTTTATGTAAGTAGGAAACTTTCACATATCATATATTTATCACCCTTTCTTATTAGGTTGATAAAAATTGTCTTTTCAAAACCAGCTTAATTAGATTTAGCAGTTATTGAAAACGCTTTGCACTTACTCGATCCATACTTGTAAATTAGGATACCTTAATTCACGCTAATAGTATAAACTAAAAATAAAAGGAAACTTTGGAATGAAATGGAGTTGTTAAAAATGAGCTATTTACATTCACTTTTAACATAAGTTTTTTCATTAAATTCCCCAAAGCACAATGCGGAGTAAAATATTTTTGATTCCTCTGCAATTTCTCCTTCCGAAATAAATTTCTGTTGCATATGTGAATAAAATGAAGCAACACCTTTTGAACTGAAACTCGTTTTCAAATGCAAATGGAAGTTAAATGAGATTTTAAAACCTAACCAGATGGCAGAGCCTCAAAATTAGCATGTGAATGGAAAACGTATGTTTCACATTTTTTTCAACTAGTTCACGCACGCATAAAAACTGGCTCCTCTTCAAAGTGCAAAAGGCTGTTTAGAATAATCTAGAACGTTTAGCGTGGAAAGGAGAAATTGCTTCTGTAAATAGATATACAAGAAAATAAACTTTTAAATTATAGTAGAAACTACAGATTTAATATCTTTGCGTGATCAGAATTGGTTCAGTTTGGCTATTTACTAACTCAATAAAGGCGAGAGTCAAAGGTCTTGGATTCACTTCTAATGATGATACGAATGCTGTACTGGAGCAGCAGTTTACCATACTGTATGAAATTCCGTATCAAATTATGTACTTTTGCTACCCGGATAAGAATAGCCTGCACTTTTTATCGTGACATACATTTCTACCAGAACATGTTACAGAACAAAACATCTGATATACCTTAATTTCTACAGTAAAAATTACTGTAAAATCACGGAATCGCTCAAATGAAAAGAATATTAATGCAATAATTAAAGTATAATATTTTACAATAAAAAAGAGTTTGTACCGATAATGTACTCAAATTGTGAGTATTGTATACTTTTTGCAGAATGCATTACCACAATTCATATCGGTGTGCAGCACAAATCACCGGATCTGTGCACAATGCTCTTCAGCGGGCGCTTTTTCAGATCTTAAAACCATCTAGGGCATTGTATTAAAATTGAGAACGAATCTATAAGACACGATTGAAGAAAATGTCATCCGATCAGAACCCCAGGTTGAAACTAGGGCTATGGAATCTTAGTCAGAGCTTAAACTGACATCAACTGAGTGGGAAAGAAATTTTGAGGAAAGTCAGCGTGCAACTTTTTTTTAATTATTGACTAGTTTTGATTGTTTTTAGTTTTGTTATAGTTCAAATATGAAGGAAACTTGAGTGGGAATTAATAACAATTTTACCACGTGTCGCAATATACGTGATATGAGTGTCATAATTACAATGGTTAACCTTTTTTCTGTTCAACTAATGTTTAGTTAAGCATGATTTCTTTTGCAAATTATTTAAAAGTCATCTATCATATTTTTAATTATTTATTACATGATTAGTCTGTAGTTGATGAACAGAACTATGCCGAACCTATATGCCAAATAAATAAATAAAAACTCGGTTGTTTGCATGATCATAAAAGAAGTTCCTTGATCAGACTGTACTTCTCGTGGGAAACCAGTTCTACAAAAAATATTAAGTAGTGCATCAGTGATCGACACAGATCCTTATTATTCCCTAGGATTGCCTCTGGATATTTTGACGACATACAAATGGCTGTAGTTAAGTATTTCTTTCTATTTGTCTAGGTGGGCAGAGAACCAACTGCATCAATGTTTAGTTTTGAGAACATTTTCTGTATGACCGGTACAATTTTTAAAGGAGCCTTTTTTATCATTTGTCTTCCCACTTCTTTGACAACTATCGCAGGCTAGTGTTAATATCTCCATCTTCCATCGTGCCAATCTATCTTCTGATTTAGTTGCACCAAGATTTCGGGAAATACTTTTAAGAAATATTTTTATAAATCAGCTTCTAATTTAAACATAGTAGGCATATTGAAACATTTATTACGTGACTTAGAGTTTACATGTTAAAACTGATAAAAACCTATCTAGGAAACCTATCCATCTATAAAAACCTATCTTTTTTAAACGTAGATTACGTGAAAACAAATATATTATTTAAAAATCTAAAATTGATAAATATATCGATCTAAACTATTTTTCTAAATGTGATTGGAGAACTTGTATTGGTGTAAAGTTATCATCACCAAAATAAGAAGGAAAAAAGAACATTAAAGCTCTGAAATACCTGGTGCAGCATTTCTCCGAGCTCTGATTGGATGACGATAGTCCTTTGCGCATCTCTACTGGACGTAAATGAAGTAATACTCCTTATTCCGTCTGGGCGATGACCACGTATTTTTTTTTTTTTTTTTTTNTTTTTTTTTTTTTTTGGAACGATACTGTCAGATAGGGTGATTGACAGTCATCAACTTATTTGTGAAAATTAAATATTCATGTTTAAGAATAAACTTAATATTTTAAATTCCGTCTCCTCCCCTTTGATAGTTGAAAAAAAACTTTTGTTTCCGAGGAAGGAGACATCATAAGGGAGGTAATTATGGAACACTAAGCATATTACTTTTCAACATGTTTACAATAAAAATTAAAAAAAAACACTTTTTTCTTGCTTTATTTCAATTACTATGTCTTAAATTTTATTGTGATGCTTTTTAACTAACATATTAAATATTTTTTTTAAATATATATATATATANTATATATATATATTTTAAATATTTCAAAACAGTTCATTACAAAGCACGTCGGAATCTTTAGTACGGAATAAATTGTTTTACCGAACAATAAACGTCGTATGTCTGCAGTCGTCTTTTCTGGAGCATGAATGGTTAAAGGTCTTCTTTAAGCAACACTTGAATAAAGTATTCATAATTGCGTTAGAACTAGATTTAATTGTTTCCTCAATTTAATTAAAGAACTTGTACGCTTTCTTTACTTCGTGATAAGCGTCGTTGAATGCATCTGTAATGTCGGAAATAAAGAGTCTGCTGGTTGTTTTTAAATTTTTCTCTTTAGTACCAAATGTTTGAGCACTTGTGCAAACTTCTTGCTGAACTGAGTAAAGCTTTTAAAACTTACGTAAGGAAATTAAATGCTGATATTACGAGTTAAATGTTTGAAATCCTTTTGAATCTTGACTTAGCTTTTTTGCATTAACCTTAAAAGAAAAACGTAATATTAATTTACCGGATATGTTTAGTTTTATTAAATGCTGCAAAAAAGTTTAATTTAAGAATACTTGTTAAGTTTTTCATGAAATTTATTTTACTTAAATAGTGCATAGTTAGTTTTTGAAGCGTTTTTTAAATGTTTCAGAAATTCACATTTATTTCATTTTTTAATTTTAAGTTCTATATATCACGACATTAAGCCACAAATAGAATTATGGTTTAGTGAATACAATGAAATGCTAGATTATTCAAGACGAATTAAAAAGTACCTAACAATTAAATACGTCATTCAAACTACATATTTTTTTTCATTTATTGTTCGCAAAAAAACATCGGGAATCACTATTAAAAATCTTGCGTCAGTGATAATGTCAATTCCAAAAGGGTATAAAATTCTCTGTTGAAATGTTTAGCACAGGAAATTTTATAAGACAGCTGGGAATTGTAAAAAAAACTATTTTTCTAAATTTATTTTCACATCGGGGAACCAACTAAATAAATATATAAATAAATAGCTTCGTACTTAAAAAAATTGGAAATTAAAATGCAAGCTAAAAACTTTCAGTTCATTGATGTGGATAAAAGTTTGAAATAAAAAAAAATTCTTTGAGAGAACTAATATAGATTTTTAGAAACTAAGACTATAAAACTGTACTCAATATGCTCATCTAGTTCATAGTTGAAACATTAAAAGTTTATTAATAAATATTTTACAAAGCAATAACGAAAAATTTTCAAATAACTTCATAGAAACAACTCTAAAGTATTGTTGCTTTCATCACTAAATGAAAACAACAACACTCGATAATGAGGATGCAAAAAAAAGTTAAAAACTGATTGCACGTTTAGAAAATAATAGTTATTAAAATACCAATTAACATTTCAAGTCTAATAAAATATAAATTAAAACGAAAACAAAAACTTTCCCTTCATTGTGAATTGGATTAAAAATTGCATCTGCGACATTTTAAGTTGATAAAAAAATTATATAATTATATATTGTTTACTAAAACAAGCTTTAACGTTTAATTGGTGTAATCCTCTTACTATTATAAAGATTTATATTTAACAGCTTGTTATTAATCTATTTATAGCGCAAACAAAAACATTTCGAAGAATTTTAATTAGTTTAGAGTTATTTTTTACTTAAATATTGGTAAAACAGTTTTTTTGTATATTTAATTAAGATATTAAAAAACTTGCAATTAAAGTATGGCTAGAAAAAATTTGATGCAGTCTTCGTAATCACCTGACTATATTTTTTTGTACGCTTTTATTTATTAATTTTATTTTGCGTTTAAAAGCACTTATAGTTTCAATAATTGAATTATTTTAATGCTTTTTTTAAAATAAAAAGGAAGATAATGAAGCAATTTAAATGTTTTAAATTTTAACCAGAAGAATATAAAACAAAAAAAATAGCGTCGAACGATATTTGAGTCTTCTTTTTAAGTTTTAAGTGTACACGGAGAAAAAAATTCGTGTAAAATTACCGTTCTGTATGGTAATTATATTTCTGGTAAAAAACAAATTTGGCTAATGAAGCCAAAATATACAGTGTTTAGACCATTCATATGGTAATTTTTCCATTCATATGGTTACGGTTAACTGGAAAGCCAGGTTTTCTAAAATATAGTTCTTATTATTGCACATTTAGTAAAAAAAAAAAACAATAGTGAAAAGTAAATTTAACCGAATAAGGGATTTTAATGCTATATGTTCTATTATATCATAAAAAGTATCAATTTTCTCAAGTTTTATCACATATTACAAAACTATATTATTTGTTAATTTCACAAGATATGATTACAAAAGCACTCCGATAGAAATTACCAAGCTTTTTAGTGCTCCCATAGAGCAAGAAACACTGTAAAATTCACCATATTCTTGAAGTTTTCACTTTACTTTTATTCTGAGTGTAGAGCTCCTTACGCCTTTTTAGAAACATTTTTTAAAGCTTATTCAGAAAAAAAAAATTTTCGTCATTTTTACATCCTTTATCCTAAATCTAAATACAGTTAAAATTTATGCCAAATAATTATGAAATTTTACGAAATTTTTCAAATTTTATTACACATTATAAAACAGTATTTAATTGTTACTTTTACAAAAAAGCCTTACAAAAGCTCTTCGGTAAAAATTATCGAGCCTTTTGGTGCTCTTTTGATCAACAACTTTTAAAGCAATTTCGGAATTAGCTTTTTTTTCTTTTTAACATCATTTATCCCAATTAAAGTTAAAATAATTTATCCTAAATAATTAATACATTTTACTATAATTCTCAATTTTTTCACACATTATAAAACTATATTTAATTGGTAATTTCACAAATAATTATTACAAAAGCTCTTCGGAAAAAATTACTGAGGATTTTAGTTTTCCAGTAGAGATAGAAACATGGTAAAGTTTATCATATTCTGGAAGTTTTGACTTTACTTTTATTCTCTGAATAGTGCCATATTTACTTCTTTTGAACAACAATTTTCAAAGCTTATTCGAAATTAGTTTTTATTTTTTATTGCTCATCAGTTAGCCGAAATAAAGTTAAAACTTTTTTATTATAGATATAGTTTTTGTGCTCCTTGTAGTCCTTTCTATAATTTTAATGCTCCTTTTTTTTCTACTTTGAAGTTTTAATGTTGTTTAAAATCGTTAATGTTGTTACTATTATCAAATGTTTTATAAGGTGTGATATAGAAATAACTTTTATAAGACTTAAGGTTTTTAACTAATGCGAAAATACAATTTTTAACGAAACTTTTGAAATTCAGTTTATCATAAATTGTGAATCCATGAACTTTTATCTATCTAAAAATAAGTTGCTTTTATTCGTCCTTTTATTATTTTCAAAGTTATAGCAGTTTTTGTGCAAACTGAAAATGGTGGATAGACTAGTGATTTTAAGTCTTGAAATGCGTTTATCTCAAAATCAGATTTTTTTACGTTTTACACCATCTTAAACATGATCTCTCATGTCATTTTTAAAACAATTGTGTAGAATTTTTCATGAGTGTTTATGGTTACAGCGCACATGTGTTGAACTACAGAATATGAGAAAAAAGTAGAATTTCCTTTTTATGCATGCTTTTTTCGAAAAGACAAGTACTAAAATTTATAAAAATTTGATTTTTTTAACTATATTGATCTCTTACTCAGCATTATACGCACTTGCTTTTAAGGTAATAGTTCAAACCACAGTCGATAGCCTTCTAAATGAAATTCTCAAAAGAATTTTTGTTTTCGACAATAGATTTATTTTACAGTGTTATAGCGTATATGCAAAACATGTTTTATCTTTACCTAAAAATAGCCATAAAATGAAAAGGAATAAATTAATAATAACTTTTTTGCTAGTTTTATAAGTTTTTACTCATAATAATACGCATAAACAAGTTTTTTATAATTTAATATTGATACTTAAATTTAATGCCTAACAGACGACAATTTTTCAGATCGGAAAAATTCTTGATTTTAATCTTTAGATAACAATTTTCTATTAAATTCCTAATATTTCATAAAAATAAATAAGTCTTATAACTTCTTTTTGTTCGGATTCCGTGCCTTTTTCAATTACAAATTTTCAATTCCAATTATGAGACTTAAAAATGCGTGTCCTGAATTTCAAGCATGGTCTTAAGTTTTATAATACATTTACTAATTTATTTAACTTTTGAGATCTTACTACGACATAAAATAATAAAGATTATCAAGGGATTAGCGATACCACTATCAGCAAACATTTTGAAATTTAAGCGAGGTTGAAATGACTTTACAAGTTTTGACACTTCGACTAGAAAACTCTTGACTTAAGCATTAAAAGCTTTAGACATAAAATTTTCAACAGTCTTTACAAGAAAACTGTTTAATTAATTTGCTTCAAACTTTTCGAACACCTGTGACATTTAACAATCAAAAATTAGTTATACAATCAAAAATTTGTCAAAAGGTAGCTCATGCATTATTTATTAATTAAACAAATGAAACTAAAATTTATGCCATACCAATTTGGTAATTATATTAAGGCATTTGGTAATTGAATTAATTAATTATATACAAATTAAATCAAAGTTATTATAATTCCAGCTCTCTTTGTCCTTTGAGATAAATATATATGAGTAAAGAAAATTTGTACAAAGCGCATTTACATTTATTTTTTATTTAGGAAAAATAAAGAAAAAAATATTCATGCAAAATTTTTAAAAAAAAAAACTGCTCACATAATTAATTGAGAACTCAAAGAAATTAGAAACCTAACAATAATTATGTTATAAATCGATTATTTTTTTTTAATACAAATTTTCAGATCTCTATGCTGCAAATATGTTTCTTACTTTGTAAGTACATTGTAACTCGCAGAGGTAAAGTGTGTAGCGCTGAAAATGTAATGCTATAGATGAATATACCAGCAAAATCGTTGTATTTGCTAAAGTTTATAGTTCAAATTTGCTGCAACTTCAATATGGTGCTATTTTTAAACCATCTAGCATTCGAAGTACACCACCCCAAACTTGATAACATGATACTATGGATCAGTTTAAATTGAAAACTAGTTTGATTTATTTCCAATATAATAAGAAATTGCAAGTTATTACGATTTAAATTGCCGATATTATTTAATGTTGAACCTATTTTTAAGAGAGTTTGGGTTATGCACATTAATTGCTATAATATTTTTTAATCGACGAAATCAGATATAAAAAGGAACTTTTATTATTGAAAGTAAACACTCTCCATGAAAAGTATAGGTTAAATCTTCATGTAAAAAAGGTGAAGATTTAGTTTAATAGGAATAACAGTTGAGAAATTTGGAAAATTGCATTACTTCTTAATTTTTCAAGATGAAAAAACTAAATGAATTAGATAATTTGTAATCTAATATTTTAAGAGAAAAAAATTCTGAGAAAAATATAATTTCTTAAAACATTTTATGCATTTTTAATACTGCCTGGAACCGTTTGAATTAAAATGTATTTGAAATGTCTAAAATGAGTCAGCTCAGTTGCTCATGAAAAACTTCAAAGATTTTTATTTTATAAATTTATTTTTACAAAATATGTCTTTTTTAAAAAAAAGTGCAGTTTCTTGTTGTGTGGTTAAATTTTTTTTTTTTTTTGGAATTCAATGTCTAATTTTAAAAGAAAAAGTCTAAATTAAGTTTAAAATTTGAAGTCTAAATTTTGTTTTAATTCATTGAATAATTTAATGGAATTCATTCTAACTGCTATGTGATTGGAAACAATTCATTGTCTCATAAAGTTCTGGAATCAGTCACTAAATATTTCAAACCCCATACAATAATCATGGAAGGAATTTTAAACTAAGTTATAATTATTCCTCCATGATGATCATTTTACTTTTGGCTCATACCATGATCATTGTAACAAGTGAAGAATCTTAATAAGCTATATTTTTTTGAAATAATCACATTACAAATGAATGAATATAACTTAACTTCTTAATTGAGTTTCGTAAAACTTAGTCCAAAATACTATGCAAACGTTGTGATAGCTATTGATACAATACCCTATTCCTCTTACATTTTATTAATTTTCACTGTTCCTTTCCAATGTTTGCTAATTTGTGAAGGAAAATCTTGCAATCAAAAGATCAACTACTATCCAACTAGCTAAATTGATTGACTTCCAGTTACATTTCTGATCCGGATGATATTATTCGTTTCAATAATTTTTTAATCGCTACAACTTCTATTTATTACAATTGTTTTGAGGAAAAGAACCTATCGTGACTTTTAAATTCCAAAGTCTTTCAAATAATTAACGAACGAATTTTACGCTTTGCGTTCATCACAGGAAGTGTTCTAATTGATTTCATTTGCGACTATTTAAAATATAAAAATATATAATAATTATTAAAAAAAAGAAAAATATTGCCTGACGTTTATCTATTTTGGCGAAAAAGTTTGCAAGCAGTAAAATTCTTTACAGTAGCTTAATATTTTACAGGCGATTTAAAGAAATGAGATGACTCATTTACGATCAGCTACTTTAAAATAATAAAAATGAATTTAATAAAAATTTGCTAAATATTAATAATTGCTCAGTTATAATAGAGGACAAATGACAGTCAATTAAATGCTGATAAGGATAATTATTAGAAATTATAGTTTTGAACTCTTGGCGTACGCTATACGGCAGAAATTAATTAAAATGTTTTTTGTTTTTTTCACAATTTGATTCATATGATGTTTTTTTCTTTTATTTTTTATTCTAAGTTTGGGAGGAAAAATAAAAAATAAAATCATTTTGTTCCCTTTGTACAGACACACCTTCTATGGATAGATTGCGAATTATTGCACGGTATTCCTTACACGCTATTCTTCTTCTTTTAAGATTAAGGCTTCGTTTAAGGTTTCCTGATATAGGATTTCAAATAATGTCCACCAGTTGAATAGTAAGTTTATTATGAACAATATTTCACATCATAATTTTGGCATTCACGGGTTTCACTTTAACTGGGAATACCGACATTAATTTAGTTGTGAACAATAATGATTTAAATTTAATTTTTAAGTAAGATTCTAGTAGATGTATTTTGTATGCTAATAATGTCTAAAAGATAACATAAAAATTAGATATAAAGACCATATTAAGCGGAAATTTGATTTCTTCATCAGTTTGACTGACAGAAAATGTATGCCTCTGGTGAACACTAAAATTTGTTTGAAGTTAGTTTCTATCTTACATTGTTAGTTTCTATCTTACATACATTGTTAACTCATTAGTTTCTATCTTACATTGTTGAAATGTAAGATAGAAACTAATGTAATTTTGCTTCGGCATGATTTTCTAGTAGCCGATTTCGAATCCGCAACGCTGCATTTTGGACTCCTATTTGGTTAACTCCTATTTGATATTGATAAACAGGGGTGCAACTCAAATGGAGAGGAACATAAATTTGATTTTTGGGCATGGTACCCACCAACAAGTGTGTCAAGTAAAAATTTAAAACTAAGAAACTGATGGAATAAAAAGGTGTTTTTTAAAGTGGACTAAAGTAAAAAAATAGTTTTATATTTTTGTCACATCTTACAAAAAAGATCCCCTAACTTCATACATAATCTTCCTAGATATTTTGATTTAAATACGGCAAAGAGTGAAATTAATTTTCTCAATTTAAGCGCAGTTCATATTTAAGTTATTTACTAATTTTCACCCTTTAAATTCTTTGCCAATACACTGAAAACATTTTATTGAATATAAAGTATTATTTAAATGCCAATTCTTCTGAGAATGCCGCAGAAAAATTTCTTTAATATAACCTTCAATCCACCAATATTCAATAAAAATAAAACAATTACGGAGTTACATTTCAATCCAAAAATAATATTTGGTATGGTTCTTGTTAAAATACTACCAGAAAACTGTATGCTATGAAAAATAAAAGTATAAAAAGCGGGATAGTGCAGTTTTCCGAAAAATATATTGACTAAATTAAGCTTTGATTTATTAAAATATTGATTATATATAAATTAATTTGCAAAAAATAAGCAAACGTGAAGCTCTTTTGGAGGGAATTGCAAAATTTATTTTGGGATCAAGCGTAAAAATTAAAGTTGACTGCAATGTCAACCGAAAGTTTGCTACCAGTTGCCATTAATGAAACTTAAAAGAAAATAAAATGTAAAATTAATGTAATATAGGGAAAAAACTACGATCAAATGATACATTATTAGTACCGTCTCTAAAAAAGAACTATAAACATAATGGTTTTAAATATAGAATGGTGATGGATTTCTCGTATATTGCGATATTTTTTAACTGAAAAGCATTTGATGGATAAAATAATTGGATGCCTTTACACTTCAAAGTGTAACTTTCTCTTTTCTCGTCTTTCTGTTTATAACCTGATCGATTGTGTGGCTAAATCGATTTGTTACTTGACAGGCCAATTTCTAAATCTGTAAATAGTGTCAGAGAAAAATTGGGATTCTGTCAGTTTTATAAAAGAGGGTGCCATGTCTAGGGAGGTTTATTTTAAACTTTACCGATAATAAAAGCGGTTTTAAGTTGTATTTGTTTTCTTTTTATGTGAGATTTTCCATCAGTGTTGTTGTTTGAAATGATGGGTAAATGCAGTTATAATATTTTAGTGTTTTTTTTCCTTGGGCAGCTCTTGCTTTTGATTTGCGCAAACAAATTACTTAAATTATTTCGAAACAAACATATTACGGTAAATGTGAAATGTTATTCCTACTAATCCGTAAGTGGTAAACATAATAAGGCCACAAAAGGGACTCATAGTTCAAATAACACGGAAAGCATTTAATGGTAATTACCACGCTCATTGTTAATATTTGCAATTATGTGTGATAAAGTTCCGTATGACTTAATGATGATTACAAAATTAAAAGTTAATACACTGAATGTAAACAATTACACAATTATTCAAAGTCAAATAAGTTTCAAATAGTATTCCAAGGTATGGAATTCCATTCACTGTTAAACAGTTCCAGCATATACATTTAATGAATCAAATACAGATGGATTTAACAAACACGTCAAACTAATATTAGTGACTACACAAATAACAGTATAAATGAAACGTAATGTACATTTAATATAATGCGTCTGGTAAGTTTTAATGTAGAATTAAGTTTGAATAAAATATTATCTAAAGTAATTATTCAATTTTGAGAAATATTCAATAATATTTAAGGTATTTATTATTAATGAAAGCGTAATTGGTTTGTGTCGAGCGTAAGCAAATTGGTTTTAAGTTGCAGTTATTTGATATTTCACATTCAACAGTTTTAATATTAATTTCGGTTTGAAACTTCAAAATATAGACAAGTAATTTACTGTCTGTTTGTGAATGAATTAAAACTCAATATGTTTGTCACAGAATAAACCTCTTATTAATTTTATTTATTGGTCACATGCTTTTATCTATTCATACTCTACTTTAGAAGTTATTGACTATATGTAAATTGATAGATAAGTATTAGGTTGATGAATTAAGACGCTACTTTGTAAGCATCCACCAACAGTCAGTTGCACTAATAATATTTTTTTCATACATTATAAACGTAATCCCTACATTTTTAATAATTCATTATAAAACAACTGAATATTGAAGAAAAATCCATAAAAGATTATCCATAAAAGATCCATAAATCCATAAAAGATTATAAAAGATATCCATTTATCAATTAATTAAAAACGAAAAATATAATAAAAAAATTCCCACGTGCAGAACAGAGACTATAATAAGTATATAAGTGATACTAAGTTTCAAACGTAAACTGGATATGGACGAATTTTCTATCAAAAACAGATATTTATGGATATAATTAGATGAATCGGAATTTTCAAAAGAACTTCGTTGAAATATTCTTTTCAAACCATTATTCTTTACTTTTTTTGGTTCATACTTTACTAAACCGAAATCTTTTAAAGCATATTCTTTATTCTTTGCACTTTTATTTTACTTTTTCTTTACTGTTCATATTTTAATGTCGTTGTTTATTCTAAAATAGACCGAATCATACCTCTTTAGTAGATGATTTTATTTATCTATTTCAAATTCATATTTTAATATTATATATATGCTTGCAATCAATATGATTCAATTAATTTGAAAACGATATCTTACTTTATTACATTTATATTTGTCTATCAAATATATTTTCCTGAACAAAATTGAATTCGTTTAAACTTTTCTAGATTCCATATATTTTATAATTTTTCTTGTTTCACGTGATGATTGTCCTGTTTCTTTTTTTTCAACAGTGATACAATAACATAAAAAAAGCAAAACAAAATTATTTAATGTACAGGTTTATATTTAGTAAACTATTTCCAAGCCATAAAATTATCATTACCAATACCAAGCCATAAACTCATTGATTGAAGCATCTAACTAAAAATATTGATCAAAGTAGTTTAGTCACAATATATATAACTTGTTCATTGCGTCACAAAATTTATTTCCACAAAGCATAACCGAAAAATGTACTTTTTATGGTAATGCGCTTTTCCAGACAATGATATTTCAAAACTTCTTATTTTCCTAACTATACATCTTACAATTGTTTTGAATTTCAGTTATTTTTTCTTCAACATCAATAAAAGCAAAAATATGGTGAAAGTAACACATTAAGATCTTTTTCCTTTTATTGGTTCATATTTCAGACGGAAGTTACGAAATACGATTAATTTACATATTCAATACTTACAAATCTTTTGTATTCCAGGGAAGAACTTTCCTTTAAAACATATCACTTCTAGAAGAAATAAAAATAAAACAGAGTAGGCAGAGGATATTAGTTGGTTAGAAAAATAGTTTATTATTCTTTGGAGTCATGTCTTCGGCTATACATTTTTACAATGAGATTTCAATATCAATCTTATATTAAATTTTTATCCAAGTGTCCCCTCAATCAATCCTATTGATGTCTACAATAATAAATTATTATGTTAATAAATGTATACACATATTTCTTTCGACTTATTTATTGATAAGACAGATCATAGATAGAAATATGTTAATCATTGCAATCACATCACACGGACAGTCATTTATTTCGTAAATGAAAATAAACAAATTTTGAAATACCTCTGCACACTTTCAATGAATTTTCAAGGTGTTACGTAATGATCACCCTTAAAATAGTGTTTTTTTAGAATCGTTGTCAAAAAGAAAGGCAAACTAGTATACACATTAAGGGATTATGTTAGCCGGAAACAAATGGTATGACATCGGGCAGGGATAAAAAGAGAGTATTGAAAGAAAAGAGAGTATTTGAGAGTATTTGATTGATAATTGAAAACACAACTGAGTTTTATAGGGTAAATAAACTGGTTTTATGGGGTTTTTTTTAACTATTAATTTTTGACCTCTGATCTAAAATTTTTTTGAAACTTAGAATTGGAGTAAGATTCTAGAAACAAATGTTAAGAAAGATCACGTAATGAATACACTGGAAATACATTATGAATGAAAAATTTAAATAAATGGGATGTTGTAATATAATTTATAGTACTGGTTATATAGTTCTGAGATGTAAAATTTGAAAAGAAAACAAAATTAAATTTCTTTAATTATTTTTGTTTTTATTTGTTTTTTACAAAACCCATTCATTGGGATTGTCATCTAAATACTGTAGTTAAATTTATAATTTTGGTCTTTATAAATTAAAAATAGAAAAAAGTCATAAGTTCTATTAACACTAGTAGCTCTGTTGGGTTCATTTTGATAATTTTTGCCCTTTCTTATGTTATTTTTGAAGAGACATGTAATTTTCAAAGCTCGTATATTTTGATTTTTCCTTATATTGTTTCTCAACAAACTATATATAACTTTCCTGCCTTTCTGTAGAATAGTAAAACAAATCTTAATGGAAATACATGAAGCAGGCAAAAAAAGGTAATTTTGACCCTCATTATAAAAACGTTTATTTTTTGTAGTTATGAAATGGGTTTATTTTGCAAAATAAATGCAACTTTCAACAGTTTTCTTAAATTTTAATGATATCTTGGATTAGATTAGAGAAGTATCTTAGTTAAGTTCCTATTGAATTATTATTTTCTTACTTCATCTGAAAGGAGCCATGTACATATTGATTATAAACAGTTACATTTGTTAAAATTCAGGACAAGTAAATATTGTTCCTGAACAAATATCGTCATATAAGTTAGAATGAAATGATATGAGGTTTTTTAAATTAAAATCCTCACATCGTAATATTTCATCATGTTATGAAAAAAAAGAAAAAATTATCTTAAACAAATCTTGCATATTGTATTTTCAATAATATTCATCAATTTAAAAATCGTTTTCTTTGAAGAAACATTAACTTCGTATGAGGGCCAAAATAAGCCCCAAATGTCGGTTTTAGGTAAGTCCAAAATTCACTTGTTCTAGTGTTAAATTAATATATATATATATATTATAAAGGATGGCTTAAAATATTTTTGCGTGATTGAGTATACTTATTGCGTAACTAGGTTTTTTTTTTAAAAAAAAAATAGATATGCTCTTAAAGACTTCATAATTTCAATTCAAAATTAATTTTGAATTGATAGAAAATTTGTTAAGGAAAATAATTTTGCTTACCTTTTAACTGAAGTTTGCATTCAACACCGTTTTATAAACCAGTTAGCATTGCTTCTAATCGTTATTTTAAGGCTGACTTGATACATTATACTTAGTACATAAATCAGTATAAAAATATTTGCTATGCAACCACTCTTTGAATAACTTAGTGGTACGGAGATCAAGTATAAATGCTCTTTTTCTCTAGAAATAACCTGACCTGGAGATTTTGTGTGTTCAGCACAAAAAGGAAATTTATCCAAGCAAATTTATGTCCCATCATTTCTAACTTCCGTCAAAAGATTTCCTTTTTCAAAAGTCTTTCCAACCATGAAGTCGAAAATTTTTCTGACATGCAAGATTAAGTCTCAATAGAATTTGTTCTTAGAGAATAAATATTTACTTTCTGATAATTTTTTTCTGTAGATGTATGTCTTGCCTTGTAAAGAGAACTTTGAAAAGTTAATGCGTTAGTAGCTTAATATTTCTCAAGATTTCTCGTAATAAAAGAATAAATGAAGTATAGAGAAAATTTTTTTCAAAGCATAGTTTGATTATTTTTCCTTAAGTTATGCTTTTTACATCGTGATTGCAAAATCACATATGTTATCTATGTGTCTGCTATCACTGAGTCAAAAATTGAACCAATCCGGATAAAATTTTACTAACTAATCGAATTTTCTCGTGTAAAAATGTTTGGTTAAGAAACGTAAGGATTAGGAATACACTATAAAAATATCTTTATTGTTCCGATTCTTAAAATCTTAAATATGGATGTAAAAGGCACTATTACTTCACCATCAAAAATATGTAATTTAAAAATATAATCTCAAGAACAAAGTCAGTTTTCCAAGCAGAATAGTAAAGTTCCTTAAATTTACGTAAATAGTGTATAAATGTAGCCAATTCGAGTGTTTTTACGAGCAGAATCCGTTTATATGTGTAAGAAGCTTAGTCTTCTTACATTAGTGTCTTATTCAGTAAGAAGCCATGGCCCTTTATTTCTGATGTTTGCCAATCCCTAAAGATTATTACGTGATATCATACCATTTCATGGTACTGTGGTGATAGGTTCGCCGCTCATCGTAAAATCAAGTTTATTTCATATTGTTATCTGTTTGTCTTTAATCAATTGTGTTTTTACTTATTTTTGAAGTGAACTGAAATAAGAGTTCTGACGTCATCATATTAGAATTGTATAAATACCAGCACGCACATGACAGCCTGTCAGTATTTCTCTCCTGTGATGATGCTTCTTGTAAATCAAACCAACTTGTATATAAATGTAAATATGTTTAATAAAATATTAGTATCTCGAAGGAGCTATCTTCGCATACTTCAATGGTGACCCGGATGTCTGACGATACAAGTAACTTTTATTTTTGATCTTTCCTGTTTTTGGTTCTTGGATTAATAAGAAACTGCAACTATGGCGGAATCATCTGCAGTAAAAATTCCCATCTTCAACATCTCTGATCCACACCTGTGGTTCCACATGGTCGAAGCAACTTTCCAGTTTGCGACACCGAAACCGATTACAGAGAGCAAAACCAAGTTTAACTACTGCCTCGCCCATCTTCCTCCTGCAGTAGCCGCAGTTGTAAGGGACGTCATTATAACTCCTGACGCAGAAGATCCTTTCAAAAAGCTGAAAGAAGAAATTATTCCACGCTGCGGGGAAACAAAGTCCCAGGAAATTCGACGTTTACTCTCCGGAGAGCAACTAGAAGATAGAAAGCCTAGTGAACTCTTGCGCACTATGCAGAGAAGAGCTGAATCCCACGAAATCTCAGATTCTCTACTTTTGGAACTATTTCTAAATCAGCTACCGCAGCATGTTCAGTCGATATTGGCGGCAATCCCTTCACTAAATTCAACTAGAGCAGCAGAAATTGCTGATAAAGTAATGGAAGTGTCAACTTCAAGTGAAGTTAGCGTAGTTTCTTCAAACCAACAATGCACTTTTGAGCTTTTAGAAGAAGTACGAGCACTACGAAAAGAAGTAGCTGCATTGCGGACCCGCAGTAGGTCTCGCAACCGGAACTATGCACAGTTTCGTAATCGTCAAAGCCAATCCTCATCTCCACATCGAAACTCCAAAATGTGCTTCTATCATCGGAAATTTAAATCTGATGCTAGAAAGTGTGTCAAACCCTGCATCTACCAGAAAAACCAAGAAATGCAAGAGTGAATGCGACTAACATCTTGCCTCCAACAAATTGTCGCCTTTTTGTTAGAGATAGACAATCCAACAAGCAATTTCTAGTGGATACCGGAAGTGACTGCTCAATTATTCCAACAAATAAAAAAGAAAAAACTCTTTCTCCGATTCAGACTTTTAAAGCTGCGAACAATACCATCACGGTAAGAAATTGTTAACTTTAGACTTCGGTCTTAGACGAAAGTTTAATTTTCCATTTTATATTTCTGATATAACTAATCATATTATAGGTGCAGATTTTTTATACTATTTTAATCTTAAACCTAATATTAGAAAACGTTGTTTAAATGATATTACTACTAATTTAAATTCTCATTGTATTTTCAAAAATTCTGACATTATTTCGGATATAACGAAACCTATTTTCTCAGACCAAATTGTTAAGCATAATGTTGTACATCATATAGAAACTTTTGGTTCACCAGTTTTTGCTAAAACTCGGCTTCTAGCACCCGATAGGTTAAAAATAGCAAAAATGGAATTTCAACATAGGTTAGATTTAGACCACATGCGCCCATCCAAAAGTAATTTTTCATCACCTTTACATTTAGTTCCCAAGAAAAATAGTTTGGACTGGCGTCCAGTAGGTGATTATTGAGCTTTAAACGCTCAAACTGTTAAAGATAAATATCCAATTCCTAATATTATGGATTTTACTAGTGAACTACATGGAACTAAAATATTTTCTCACATTGATTTAATTCGAGCTTTCCATCAAATACCAATAACCCATGAAGATGTACATAAAACTGCAATAATAACTCCTTTCGGATTATTCGAAAGTACTCGTATGCAATTCTGACTCTGCAATGCAGCCAGTACTTTCCAACGCTTTATTGACGAAGTAACTAGAGGCTTGGAAGGCGTTTACGCTTTCATAGATGATATATTAATAGCTTCCGAATCTCCCGAAGAGCATATAAAATATTTAAAATCACTTTTTTATAGACTGCAGTATTTTGGTTTAACAATAAATCCCTAAATGCTTATTTGGTCAGAATAGTTTACAATTTTTAGGTTTCAAATTTCCGAAAAAGGTATTGAACCTTTAAGTGATCGCGTTAATGCAATTCTAAATTTTCCAAAACCAAATACGATTACTCAATTACGCAGATTTCTAGGATTATTTAATTTTTATAGACGCTTTATTCCTAATGCAGCTCATATTTTATCACCTTTAACCAAGTTTTTAGAAGGACAACGAAATATTAAGAAATCTAACAAATCATCAAAAAAATCTGATTTACCGTTAATTTGGACCGATACTTCAAACAAATCTTTTTCTGATGCAAAACAAGCAATAGCCGATGCAACTCTATTAAAATATCCTAAACCAGGTGCTAATTTAAGTCTGTGGACTGACGCGTCTGATTTTGCAATCGGCAGTTCTTTAATGCAATATCAAAATAATGAATGGGAACCAATTGCATTTTTCTCAACAAAATTAAATAAAAGTCATCAAAATTGGTCAACATACGATCACGAATTATTGGCAATATACGCGTCAATAAAAAAATTTCGTCACATGCTTGAAGGTAGAAATTTTACTATTTTTACTGACCAAAAACCTCTAATTTATGCGTTTAAACAAAAACCTGAAAAATGTTCCCAACGCCAATCCAGATATCTTGATTATATTTCTCAATTTTCAACTGATATTAAACATGTAAAAGGAAAATCTAATTCAGTTGCTGATACTCTATCGCGAATAGAAATAAATGCAATTTCAAAACCTCCATTAATAGACTTTAAAAAACTAGAACAGGAACAAAATGAAGATTCAGAATTAAAAGAAATATTAAATTCAAATAATTCATCTTTAAAATTAGAAAAACATTACTTTTCTTTGGAAGATGTTAATTTAATATGTGATTTTTCAACTAAGTATCCTAGACCTTTTATTCCAAAATCATACAGGCAAATTATTTTTGATAATTTACATTATTTTTCTCATCCTGGAATATATTCAACTACGAATTTAATTTCTAAACGATTTGTGTGGCCCAACATGAAAGTGGATATCAAAAATAAAGTTCGTTCTTGTGAGAAATGTCAGCGAGCTAAAGTTTTTCAACACACTAAAGCTCCTTTTAGTACATTTGCTCAACCCGACGCAAGATTTTCCCATATCCATCTGGATTTTATTGGCCCACTTCCTATTTCTGAAGGTAAGCAATACTGCCTTACAATAATAGATAGATTCACGAGATGGCCAGAAGTTATCCCTACCTCGGATATGACTGCCGAGACCACCGCAAAAGCACTTATTAACGGTTGGATCTCTAGATTTGGCACTCCCGTTACTATAACTACCGATCAAGGCCGAAATTTTGAATCAACTCTTTTTCGAAATCTCACTAATATCTTAGGCACTAACCACATCCATACTACTTCATATCACGCGCAAAGTAATGGAATGATAGAATGATTTCATAGATAACTTAAAAGTTCTATAATAGCACAGGAAAATAATAAATGGGCCGAAATTTTACCACTTGTTTTATTAGGTATTCGCACAGCTTTAAAAGCTGATATTAATGCAACTTGTGCACAACTTGTTTATGGTACCCCCTTACGTCTACCTTCGGATCTTTTAAACGCAAATTCTTTATCTCCACCAGTAACAGAAAATTATGTTACAAATTTAATGGCCGCAATGAGAAAATTAAGTCCTGTACCAGCATCAGCACACAGTAAAAATAAGTTCTATATTAATCCTAATTTAAAATCTTGTTCTCATATATTTTTAAAAGTAGATAAAATTCGTCCTCCTCTATCACCTGCATACACCGGACCACACCGGGTAATTGAACGTTCTGATAAAACCTTTATTATTGATTTTCATGGTAAGAAAATAACTATCTCAATAGATAGAATTAAACCAGCTTTTCAAATTTCTGAGAAATTAAAAATAAATAAAATTCCAATGGGCGAAAAGCAATTATCTCCAACAAAGGAAGAAAAGCAAATTGTTACAAAATCTGGTCGCCGTGTGCATTTTCCAAAATATTTTGTTAAAGAGTATGGAATATAAAAGCATCTAAATATTTTGTATCCATTAATTGCATTCCAATTTCCAAGTTAAATTTTTTTCTTCGTAATTAAAACGTATATTTGAATTTACTACTTTGTATTTTATGATTGTTTTTAAACAATCATTATTGGTATCGTGACTTTGTCACTGGGGGGATACTGTGTGGTGATAGGTTCGCCGCTCATTGTAAAATCAAGTTTATTACATATTGTTATCTGTTTGTCTTTAATCAATTGTGTTTTTACTTATTTTTGAAGTGAACTGAAATAAGAGTTCTGACGTCATCATATTAGAATTGTATAAATACCAGCACGCACATGACAGCCTGTCAGTATTTCTCTCATCACCTGCTGTGATGATGCTTCTTGTAAATCAAACCAACTTGTATATAAATGTAAATATGTTTAATAAAATAATAGTATCTCGAAGGAGCTATCTTCGCATACTTCAGTACCATGAAGTAAGAATCTCCAAACATGATTAAAAGCATATTGGATTTAAGATAACAAGTGATAATCATAACCTAAATTAAATTTTTAAATTTAGCACTCAATGCTCTAACTATAAGACTTCTAAAAAATATTCTTCATGAAATTAATAAGTTCCTTAAGTGAACAATAGCAACATCTTTGCGGCATTTAAAAATGTAGAGTTCTAAATGATGATAAATTTTACATTTTAGTATAAGCTGTTTCAATATAATAAATCTACTGAAAAAAAAATTTCAGAATTTATTTGTCGTGGCCAAGAAGCAAAATTTAATGAAAACATTTTCGAAACTTATTTACAGTGATTGAAACAGAATTTATACAAAAAGAAATTTACGTTTTACGTTTCCAGATACATTCTTACTGTTTCAAAATACGCCCATAATAGAAGGTATATCCGAATGTTCTGCTATTTTTATACATTTTATTTCTTATTATGTTAAAAGTGCTGAACTGTCAAATCAGTAGGAAAGTTTTCTAAAACATTTCTTAGTCTCTGCTGAAAGTTCCTCTAACTAATTTCAGTATTAAAATTTAAATTAAATAATTCTAAAAAAGAAGTAAACTCAAACTATCGTAAAACCAAAAGAAATACAGTAAAAGATGCGATGGCAGTTTTTTGAACTATTTTCATTATCTATTAAAAACGTACTGTATTGTCAAACATTTTCAGAATTCTTTAATGAATTGAAGTGCACAGTTTTAGAATAAATTAACTTCGAAAATAATTTTCTTTTCTTTACTACGCTTTCAATTGTCTCACGAAAAAAATTGCTTGATTTTGTATTAAAGCGGGAAACGCTTTCCTTCATTAAATAAATTTTGATTTTTTTAATATAATATTTAAAGAAAATAAATTTCCTGTATACAATTTTACTAATTTGACGAATGATTTATATTTGACTGTGTTAAAGCTGTTTAAAGGAAACACATTTTATCTTAGATTCAATTTTTTTGAATTTGAGCCAATGTTTGTAAAGACAAAATATGTCCTGACATCTTTGTTCTTGCTTTTTATGTAATTGGTTATGAATCTAAGTATGAAAAAATATTATTTTTTCATTTACTGTTATTAATAATGAGAAAAACCAGCAAGTGTAAATTAGTCTAAAAGAAAATAACTTAAACTGGTTTTTTATCTCTCCGTAGTAATTTGTTTGATTTCCACAAACTTATGCTTTTTTCTCGCTTTCGTTTTATTTTATGACCTCTTATGCTAAAAATTTTTTAACTGACGTTTGGAAAAATATTTTCAAAATATATATTAAGAATGGTCACGTTGTTCACACAATATGAACAAGTTAGAAATACTTTACGAATGAAACATTAAAATAACTTGGCAATATGACTTCTGAGTTAATTATTAATTAATAGTCATGATGAACTAATTATTAATTACTAGTAATTGCAAAAATCATACATTTGTATTTCTTTTTCAGACGTTGTAGATCAATTTAAAATTTTTGTTTCGAAAAATTAAAATAGAGAAGTCAAAAGTTTTATTAAATTAAGTAATAAAATACAATAAAGAATGACTTAAAATTTCTTTGCGAGATTGAGTGTAATCATTGAGTAAATGGCTAAATGACTATTGTTAAAATACCTCAAATTATGTTATTTTTCTATCTATCATATAAACATTTCTCTACCTATCATATAAACATTTCTCTACCTATCATATAAATATTTCTAGATATTCCATCATCTATTTTTTCCATTTTTTAAAAGTCCAGTTGGATATAATTTCGAAAAACAGTTGGCTGCATTCTAGTTGCTGTCGTTCGTCTTTGCTTAAGGAAAGGAAAAATAATTGCTTGAATTGAACTTATTTAATAAAAAAAATAAAGATTTATTCTAGTTTTTTAAAACTAGAATAAATCTTAATTTTTTTTTTACTATTGAGTTTCAAAAATATTACAAGTAACATGTAATAATGCTAGTAAAGGCTTAGTAACATAATATGTGGATATAATTTCCCTCTTTACGGTATATTAAATTATAAGCTCCTCCATTGTACTACTGACTTAGACGAAAACACTGAACACTATTAGTAGAATCTTTTCTTTGATCCCTATTCCCAAAGTGAGTCTCATAGATTCCTAGAAAGCAAGGATTATCATCCCAAGGATTACCATCATAAAGACAACTTCAAGGTATTCAAGGATAAACAAGTTTGTGCGATAATCCATTTTCAAGAAAATGCTCTTGATTAATTTGTTCCCGTGGTAATATTTCAGACGCAACATCTCTCTGGTTAGTATTTGGGGATAATTATATTTCCAATAAAAAATCTGATTATAGTTTTATTTATGCTGTTAAATTTTATGATGAAAATGCTTTTACCAAGTTATTCATACACTGAGAAAAAAGTATGTGCAAAACTACCAGAATATGATGAAATTTACCGTATTTCTGGCTTTATGGGAAAACCCAAAAAGTTTGGTAATTGCCCAAGCACTTTGGATATGAATTTCGCAAAAATAACAATAAAATATGGTTCTATAATATGTGACAAAACTTGGTATATGAGAGGTAAAATTGTATAATTTTGTCATGATACCTTCAAGCATGGTATAAAAACTATTTATTCATTAAATAAATTTTCAGTTTTCTATTTTTACTAACTTTGTGGCAATACGGATTCTAGTTTTGAAAATTTTCAGTTAACCGCTACTATGTATATGAACGAAAAAAAAATACTAAATGAATGGTTTAAATACCGTATACTTTGTTTTTATTGACCATACAGTAGGGTAATTTTGCCAAGACTTTCTTCTCCGTGTAATCATTAACTTTTAACGTATACTTTTAGTATCATTGTATCGAAGAAGAAAAATTTAATCACTGATTCAAACTTGAGTGAGGAAAATATTAACATCATAAGTTTAACTCGTTCATGAGTAAGGTTTCAGGTTTTTTTTTTATTTCGGTTCAACTTATAGCTCAGTTCGTTTTTGCTCTTCGTGGCCAACTCTAGAAGAGAAATTTCATTGATTTTCTGTCTGCATACTACCTTACTAGACTCTTATACATCATAAAAAGTTTAATACATCACCTACGGAATAAAACGTGAATAAACGGTACTTAAAAAGTATTCAGGGTAACAGTTCTCTAGTTATTACAGTTCTAATTACAGTTCTCTAGTTATGGTGAATTCAACAAAACAAGTGATAATAACCCAAATTATTTCAAATCAGCCCAAATTATTGAGATCATACTTCCCAGATTGCGACTTCCCCCCTTATTTTGATAGTTAAAAATCTTTCCTTTCAAAAAATATATTTATATCGAGAAAACACGCTTTTGTGCCTGATTTCATAATTTAAAATAATGTCTTCACTTGTTAATTAGTAAATGTAAGCTTAGGCTCTCGAACCATTAAGCCGTTATTCTTAGTGAAAAAGCCGACCCGACGAACCCGTGAAAATCTGATCATTAAATCAAAAGTTATTTATTAAAGTTCACTTTCAAAAGCGTTGTACACTATGGAGATAAACACTTCCATTTAACATATTCATTGATTTTTTACAAAATAGATCCAGCACCAGTCAGCTAGTTGGGAGTTAGTTCTGACTTTATTGTACCTAGAATTAGGTTCATAAAAATACGTATAAAAAGCAATGGTAAAAGCCATATTGATGTACAAAGGATTGATTGAATCTATCAAATTGACTTTGTCTCTAAATCTTCTAAATTTTTACATTGATTTCTCGGTGTTAAAATAAGTTTTACTGTGAGCGGTTTCTTTCAGCGAAAATTCTGAGGTGGGTTTGCTAGTTATTCCAACTAAATAGACTGTGTTAAAAGAAGTTTTATAGTGAGTGGTTTCTTATTTTAACAAAATTTCTGAGGCGGGTTCGTTGGTTACTCCGATTAAATAAACTGTGTTAAAATAAAATTTACTGTGAGCGGTTTTTTTCAATGGAAACATTCTGATGCGAGATTGTTAGTTCTTCTAACTAAATAAACATTGGGAATGGAGAGCATTGAGTATGATTTTTTTTGTAAATTTCAGTTAAAAGAAGAAGCGAGGCGTTACAAAAAAAACAAAAACAAAAAAAAAAAATAAAATAAAAACATAATTGCTGCATAACGTTACTCCAGTCGACGATGTTTGATAATTGTTATTTAGACACTATTTCTATTTAATGTCACTTTTACATTTTTCACTGGATTCTGTATCCGAAAAAATATTTACATAATGGTTTAATAAAATGGGGGCTTACTTTATAAAAACAAGATAAAAAACTTTCCTTAATGGAAATATTTTTACAAACTTACATTTATTTGATTTTCCGAATGAATTTCCTAATATTTATTTTTATTTGTATTAAGAAATGCTGCTACTCAATTTTAATACCAGAAAAGTAATCACTTTAGATTATGTATAAAATGTAATGAAATTTTATAAAATGTTTTTCTTTGATTAAAATATAAGAAAAAGAATGCACTGCAATTTTCTAGTGTTATTAAGGTTTCAATTTATTTTTGGAGCTGCACAAAACTAATTTTCTATAGAACTAGAATCCAATAAATTAAATACTGTGTTAAATCTTAATGATGTATCATTTTTTATAACAGATATTATTCTCTTTGTACTTAACTAAAGTACCTGGGTCACATTTATCTGTTTTAAATTACAGATAAGTGAATAAATCTAAAGATAACTACTTTATTATGATTTTGATGAGTGCCAAACGCAATTACTTAAGCCAACGATGAAGAAGCTACACACTAACTGGATTATTGTGAGCCATTACAGGTGACAAGATTAAGATTTTATGGAGTGGAAACTGAATTATGAGTAATTTGCAAAATGGGAATTTCTGAGTCAATTCTTTGAAGAAAATAATACTTTACAGAAGTTTTAAGCGGTGGTTTGTTAAATTAATCATTTATATTAAATCGTTATTTTTAATCATTGTATTAAAGGAAAGTCAGGAACCCATTAGCTTTTATAGAATGATGATATTTATTTTGAATTATACACAAAATACAATTTAATATACATACTTTGGTACTCATAACAATAAAATATTTTAAAATTATGACAAGTTGGCTAGAAAACGTATTGATTTTACCTTTAAAACACTAACAAGTCATGTATCATCCAAGTTTCAGTGATGTAATTCAGAAATGATGGGAGATGGAAATACAGGAAACCATTATTTTAAAATAAGCGATACTTATATAAGTTAAGACATTTTATTCCGAAGGTTACCTTTTTTTCTGTAAGTTTTGGTTATTGAAAGATCTTTTTAAAATGATGCTAATTTCTTAAATAGTTCTAGAATTCTTACGGCGATTAAAAATTATTAATTAAAAATAGCCAAATTAAAAATTATTCTTTTTATACAAAAATACAAATGTATACAATACATAGATTGACAGAAATCCTGATTAACTACTTAACTTGAATGTATGTTCCTTATATCTGATATACACGTTAAAAAAATGTCCGAAAAGGTACTGGTACCCTGATTGTTGATACTTTTTTGTGAAAAATCCATTTTAATCATAAAATATTGGGGAACAAAGAGATAATATACCATATTTTTTACTGTATTATTTTCTGCAAAATCAACGAATCACTGCAATCACATAGATATTATTGTACTGCAAAATTATGATATAAAATTTTACTATAAAAATAGAATATCAGGTAAGATGCCTTTTACAGATTCTGCACAGGGTGTCAGTACTTTTTATCTATTTTATTCAGGTTTTTTTGCAGTGCATGACGTATTCATTTGCAATTCCATAGAATTTTTAAACTAGCAACTCATTTATTTAAATTTAATTGAAAAAAAAACTATAAAATTCTGTTGGAACAATTCAAAGCTGTATAAGGCACTTTAAAGAAGTTAAACATAACAACTCTATCTTATTTCAATGCATGTATAATCGGCATTATCTTATTTAAAGGTAAAAAAATTTGGTGATGAACTTCAAGGAGTAAAAATGGCTGTCAAGAATAAATCGCAATTGAAACAAAGACGGTAGAAAAGTATACATGGTCAAAGACGGTAGAAAAGTATAGTTTCCGGGCAAAGAAGGTTTAGTTTTTGCCTTACAAAAAATTTTGCCTGTGGCTTTTGAGAACGTTCCGTGCCAGATTCGTTATAATAATGGTGTTCTATGAGAGCCATCTTTAAGGAGACTTTTTTCCCAAAGTATATCTGACGCCCAGTATAAAGTAGTATGTTATATTGAAAAATCTTTAAAATATCATGTTATTAAATGATGGACTATTACAATAGATTTACTACGACACAATTTTGCTTTATTCTTTGAATTAATTTAGTTTTCTTCACTTCAATTTGACACAAAAAATAAATAATAACTCAAAATTGGCAAGAATACGTAAAAGCTCTTGCATACGGTTTTTAAGGATAACATTTAATTAATATATGCAAATTAAGAGTAGGGGTAGGAAGAACATGTAAGAAAATTGACTTATGAGAACACTCTTTTGCACTCCCTCACATTCCCTCGGGAATCATCCATTGCGGACAACCAAGTTTTGGATTTGCTTTAATTATTAGGCAGGCTGAAAAGTCAAAATGAATTATATATTTTCGATCTCTAAAAAGATTTTTTTATTGCATAAAAGAAGTAAACTATCAGTATTAAGAACCATACAAAGTATAATAACTCTAAATGGATGTCTACTATGCTTATAATTTAGAAAATTTTAAAAACTCACAAATGTCATTGATTACCTTGCTTTAGGGACTTAAAGTTGCAATTTTTAGCAACAATAAATGGATAAATTTTAAAATTATAAGTTAATAACTTCAACCAACGCATCGACACACCATTTCAGATACTAATCGCAACTTTTAACTAAATATCTATCACACTAACATAACTTATTAGATCATTCAGACATACAAATTTGAAAACACATTACTGTTTTTAACCTTATTTTGAATTAAAATTTGCCATGTGTTTCTTGGATTTTACTTCCGCTTCAATAAACCTATATCTATCACGTTTTTCAATTGTTTTTAGAACATTGCCAGACAAATTTTACAACATTCTCGATGGATCATGAGCGTGACCAATACTTCATTTAGCTCCCCGGTCAAATAGCACTCTATCCTGTATCATCTTCAATAAATCATGAATATTGTTGGTTTTGAGAAATATAATGCTTTACAAAATTTCGAGAAAATGAAGCACATTTAGTCTCTGTCTTCAAAGTTAACAACATAAATAATAAATCTCGAAAACAATCCCTTTTGGATGAATTTTCTTGTCTTGACAATCAGCTGAACTACGAGACTTTTGATAAGTTTCTTATCTGATATTATGGACAAAAGTATGTTTTCTCCACAAAGGTAAATTACGTTCCTTAATATCACGATACACTGTAATAATATTATGACATCAAGACGAATTCATTTACTAATAATAGTATATAAATTACAATATATCTAGTTATATGAAAGATTCGAAAGTGCGTATAACAACATGCACATGTTTTAATAAGTAGAATTATGTATCAGCGTGCCAAAAGACACATATGACGCTACATTTTGTATTTTAAATTATGTGTAAAATTAATTGACAAAGCTTTTTAAATGAAATTTGATTTTAGTTGAATAACATGTAGTGACAATTTTTTATAAAAATATTATTGAGAACATTGTTATAATAAGAAGCATTATTGTTATCAAAAAATAATATTATTGCTACATAAAGGTATTGAAATTATTATTATTTGAGTGTGGGGTAACAGAATTTCTTATGAAAAAATGAACAAGATTTTAACACCCAAGAAGATCACACTTCTCTTAAAAGAAGCTACCGATGGCATAAATTAATTGCTGCGTCAGAAATTGACAGAAAAGGGAAAAACATAGGCAGCTTTTGGAAAAAAAACGCTATCGAAGAAATATTACGTATGTTTCTGAATAACAAATTTAATAATGATCTTATCTTTTTTTGAAGGCTCTAACCATTTATTTAAGAACAAAGTATTTTTTTATGATAATGTTAAATTTTGAACTAACAATATCAGAATATTAATTAACAACCGAAGAGCATCAAAAGGTAAAATAGTTTAAATAATTACTTTATTTTCTTAAAAGCCTTCATTAGATTAGAAAATAAATAATATTTATCATAAGTTGCTTGTTTGAAATGAAACTTTTAAAACGAAAGAAAAAGATTTTCCTTTTTGGTCATTTGAATGTCTAGATATTTCATGTTAATAATGCCCTATATAATGCCATGTCTCTTTCCAATTATTACTTTTTAAAAGACAAACGTTAATACAACTGTACAAAGCTTAAATAACATTGCACATGGCCTTGAAAATAATTGTTTATTAATTTCGCAATTCCGAGTCTAAGTATTTTTTTCTTTAATTAAATTTTGAAAGTTCGTCTTTACCTCTTATTAGAGCAATTATTTGTGTTTTTATAGTTTCATGTCTTATTGTTTTGCGCAAGGGCTAAACTAAAATCGTCAAAAATATTTATTAATAGGCCTTTCTTTATAAGAATTCCTAGAAATGCAAATATCGTAATTAATTTTACTTAAGTTTCTAAGAAATTATATTTTTATGATTATAATTTTTAAAATGCTATTTCGGAAAAATCATTTTAGCGTTTTTAAAATAATGTAACTATGAAAAAAATCCCAAAGTAAAATAAGAGTAATCAAAATGAAAATTCACTATATTATCGATAGAATTATATGAAGGATATAAAAGTAAAGGAGAAACGAACATTTTCTGCACTATAAAAATTCTGGATAAAATTACTGCATCATCCATTTTTACCTTGAAATACTATACCACAACTTGCGCAACAATATTGATTTAATTAGAGTTATTCATTTATTTTACATTAATTATGGCTTCAAAAATTACGGTATATCAGATTTTTTTAGCCCGTAGCAAGTTCCAGCAAAAATAGATCCAGAAATTTTGCGGTGTCGTTCATTTGATTTAGTACCTGAGCACGGACTTGCGATTTTGTTTTAATTTTAATTTACATTATGGTCCAATATTCAATTCATGTTCATAAATGTAAATCAGCTGTTTTCATTGAAATTTAAATTTATTCTTATTTATCGTTTTATAGTAAATTTTTATAATAAGTTTTTTAATGCATATAAATCAATTTCTTTAAATTGCTTTTTTAAATGAAATATAGGTGTAATTACTTACATGCTCAGTTATTTGTGTTGAACTCAAAGCGGAATATTATTAAATTACATATCTGATGTATATATATAACGGAATTATGCGGATGTTACTGAGTACAAAGAGCCGAATATTTGTAATCATGATTACAATTGCAACCAATTACAATTTAAATCTCGATCATAAAGAAATTCACTTGCCATTATAATTATACTTGCTACTTCAATTATAATTGTAACTACAGCTATGAGAAACATGATTACAATGAATAATAATGTATGGAAACAATTAATTATAACTGCATCAAATCTTCATTACGATTTTAACTATAATACACCAATATAATTCGTTTATAATAGAACTAGATTAATTGATGGATTCAATTACATTTAGCTCAACTCAGATATATTATTTATTAAAAAGAGAATATATAGTTTTTCTTCACTGAAGAATTCCATTTATTGCTGTGTATATATTAAGACATTATTGTTCAAGTAACGAAATGTAAGGAAGTCCCATACACAGGGAAATCAAATTCACTAAAGCAAAGTAAATGTAACATAGCAATTCAAGCCTGCACAAAATTTATTATTTGATTGAAACTCTGACAACATATTTGTATTAAAATTCTAATCGTGAAGCGAAATAATTGCAAGACTTCAAGATTTGATTAGCAAGCATAAACGAAATTTCGTTGTCTTATTCTGAAACTGTTAGAAGAGCTGTCTTTGTATGTCCCCGGAATATAATTGTTCTGAAACTTACGAATTAATAAATGTTTCAAGTGAATACTTTATGTTATAAATAAATAAAGTTTTCCATCCTAAGTTTAAACATAAATATCCAAACATGCTTCACAAACGGAGTTAACAATGAAGTGCATCTATAAAATTTTCAGTGACAATCTCAAGAAGTTGGTGATTCTTGATTCTGCTATTGCACTTTGCTAAAGAAAAATGCTTGAATTCATGAATAAAAAAAATGTTTAACACACATTATAAGACGAGTAGATCTAAAGTGCATAAGTAATTTTGAAAGAAATGTAATGCGAATATGTATAAATCTTCTTCAGATCAAACTATGTATTTACCTTTGAGCCAATTTAAAAATTTTTATAGGACAAACCTTCAACAATAAATACCTCAGGGGATTTTTATATTTGAGTAAATGCTATACAGCCATCAGGAGAAACACTCTAGATACATTCTCTTCCATTAGAGATCTCTTCCATTAGAAATGGTTTACTTTCTTGCCCCATTGCAGAAAGCAACTTCAAACTAGCATTCGTAAATAGTCCTCGTGTAAACTGAACAATACAAGACACATACAATAAAAACAGAATACAATAAAAATATTTTGAGCTTTTAAAATTTTTTGCCTAAAACACCAGATTCTGGTTTTACTTAAATTGCACCAAACTGTTTACTCAGTTAAACTGTTCAAATTAGCCAAAGCAAAACGTTCTGTGTTTGAAATGAGTGCAATTTCTTCATTAAACAGCTTCCATGGAGTCAGGTTTAATTTAAAAATAAATTGAAAGATTTCCATCAAAACAGATTTTGTTTACTTTAAAATTAGTTTTCAGGTTCTTAAATTAACAACTTGTGATTTTAATAGGTAAGAGTTATTGCCAGAGTTAGAGAAATGATGTGCATTTCATTGTATAATAATTTGAACAAAAGCAAAAGTTATTAATATTTATTAACTACTTATATATTTGAAGTAATTTGAAATAAACACAGCCTATGGTTTGCATTTTGTAATGATGACTTCCATTAATTTATCCAATTATCACTTTTTATCCAAGAGCTTTTCAGATACAAACTATTCGTGTTAAATCAAAAAATAACAATTTTACGATAGAATATAAATTAGTATAGCTGTAAAGTGTGCCAAACCTTGGTTTTTTTTATTTCAAAGATTCATTCATTAGTTATTGCATTTTAAGATGCAATCCAGTGGATAAGATTTTTAATCAGAATTTTAAGATTGAAAATTAGTTCATAAAACATAATTTCTCTAAGTAAAGATACTTTGTTCGACGGGTTCAGATTTTGATACTGAAACTATAAGGGGCAGTCTGTTGAATATATACACAGTCTGTTACAGTCTGTTGAATATGTTCCCAATAGTTTTGTTCAGCGAAGGACTAAACGTTAAAACTTCTAAATGTTAATTTTACATTTTGTGTTATTCCCTAGATTTTAGAACCTAATTAAAATGAACAAAATATTTGTAGTCGCAATTATAACAATCATTCATCCAAAAACAAATATAAAAAAGGAAAAAACTTTATTTTTAGAATACTTCGTTTTTATTTTTCATTGTTAAATTTTAATTGTTCAAAGTAATTGTGAATTATTCAAAAATACATAATTTTAAAAAATGTAAATTTAAATGAAAAGACACGAAATGTAAACTAATAATCAAATTAACTAATTACTAAATTAACTAAAATTTAATAAACTAATGTTATTTGAATTTCAAAAATCAGTATCCATAAATTAAAATTTTCATTTATCAATATTTTATTTATTTAAGACTATCCATTCGATTGCTTTATTCACTAAAAATTAGTGATTATTAACTTAAGTACAAAATATAAATGCTTATATTTCTTTATTTATGTAAGAAAAAGTGTTTTATAAATATTAGCATTTTTAAATTCACTAAAACAAGTTCTCCAATGGCGAAATAAGCAAAATAAAAATTGACTTCTCTCTTAACTTTTAGCTGACGGGTTTCAGAAGGGCAGATGTGTTGACCAATCTTTCATGAAGCACCTTTATTATGTTTGTCAACGCTATCCTCACACTAAGAATGACAGGTAACACAGATAGAAGAGGGAAAGAACATGCATCCCTCTCACCGGAATTTGAACTCGGGGCAGGAGTTAAAATCCCTGACCGCCATTTAAATCTGTCGGCTCAATATAATGCTCTTAGAATTTTTTTTAAACAAAACATCGGTGTTTTATTTTTAAAAATACCAGTAATGCAACAAAAATATTAAGTAAATAATGGATTATTAAATGGATTTAGATATAATTGCAGGTTTCAAAAATGCATAAAAAGTCCTAAATTTCAGAGCCATTTTAATATTTCCACGAATTTCTAGGTTCACGCGTAAAGCAATTTAGGAATCGCTAATCTGTAGCTTCAGAACAATCATAATCAAGCAATAAATTAATCAATCATAACCAATCAATCAATTTTAAATTCAATTAGTCTAAGTTATCATCTAATATGAAAACCGCAAGCAAAATAGTTTTTTTTTCTTCTTTTTTTTGAATACTTAAAATTATATTTGTTACAAAATGTTTGTATAGTGTTGCATGAATTTGTCTCTTAGTTCAGATATCTTATTTAAGATAGTATTTTTTTTAAATTGCGAATAAATTTTAATTTTAATCAACTAGATAAGGACGAATAATGATACTAAAGCAAGGTTGTGATAGTAAATATTTGGTGTTGTTTTTAGTGCATTTACATTATTAGATTTGTCAAAAAAAAGAAGCACTATTTAGATGTTGAACACACCAAAACCGAAATAGACCATAGCTATTGATACGATAAAAAAACTATTTCATTCATCTGTTCCAATTTATAATTCTAGACTTTACCACATTCACTTTACCACATAGACTTCACCACATTCACTTTACCACATAGACTTTACCACGTTCACTTTACCACATAAACTTTACCACATAACATTTTTAAATATATATCTCAAGACTTTGTCACATCCAAGTAATATCACCTTAACTATTATGGATTTATAATTGAAATAAAACTGGCTTTACATTATTTAGTTCATAGAAAGGCATTTTAAAGCTTTTCTATTAACAGAACACGTGGTTTTACATAACTTGCTTAATATTAATTCCGTGATAGCATTTTCATTGGCAATGAAAATTATCTAAGTTGACTTAGCTTGTCCTCACCTGACGTAAAGAACTAAAGTTAAATAATTATTAAAAACGTTCATCAAACTCTCAATGTTGCTTTATTTGAAAAATGCCAAACTCTCAAAAACGTTGTTTTACTTTCAGTACGAGTCTAAAGTGAATTGTTGATTCTGTTGAAGTTGGCTAATAAATTCTTAAAAGAATCATCATATTTTACAAAATAAAATTATGCTGATGTGAATGATTTTCACAATGGAAAGTTATGATGATTATCTCAAAAAACCCTGTTACTTTAGTTTGCATTAAAACAGGTGCGTGGAAAGATATAAATCTGTAAAGGACATATTTTTAAAAATTTTAATGACCTTTGTTGACAACACGGAATTTCATTCCAACTCAAAATTGATATTCAATAATTGTTGTACTTCATTTTTTATATCGAGAGACTAAGTAATCATTTCTCGCAGAAATTAATTAATTCCATCTGAACCACGTTTATGGTAGAATGCAAGCATGAATCAATAAAAATAAACAACTTCGTAATTAATATCAGTTTCATTAATTTAATCGGATTAAACGGAAAAAGTAAAGGAATAATCAAGAAGTATAGTTTATTCTAGAAAAATGAGTCTGTTTAAGAATAATAATATTTATTTTCTAGCAGTCTTTTTATTCACCAATTGTTTTTTTTTCTCTCCTTAAATGCTATATTTTCCACAAAGACACAGAACAGTTTGTATTCATAATAATTACAGTAGATTTATGTAAGAATTTTCTGTTAATATGTTAATCGCAATGGAGTAGACGATTATCTAGATCAGTGATTCTCAACCTTTTTTTTGTCGTGGCACACTTTTAATGATTTCAAAGTTTGGCGGCACACAAAGAAAAATATAAGTTTAAAAGTTTTTTACTTACCTATAATACACTGCGTAAAATAGATTATGATAATAATTTGGAATGTTAAATAAAATAATATAATATGTACTACAAAAACAACAGTACGTTTATTAAGGGATTAATTACAAATGAATAATAAGAATACTTTTTATGAGAAATTTTAACTTGATGTTTTTTGATAATTTAAAATATATTTGGTCGTTAAAATGACAATGCTACTCTCATATCGATCTCAGTCTCGACCTTTTTTTCGTTTTTATGTTGGTTAATACTGAAAATCAGAATTCACACAAATAAGATGTAGAAAATTGTAATAATATTGTTAAAGCTTTTTTGGCTATCATGGGATAATCGCTATCATGGGATAATGGGGCAAAGAAATATGTAACGAAACGGTGAAAGTGAAAAACCTTCGTTACAATATTCATATATATATAAGTACTTTTCTTTAATTTAAACTTTACTCGTAGTAAAAAAAAAGCATTATAATTTTTACTATGCATATTTCTAAAATTTTGAGGCACACTTTAAGAATTTGGAGGCACATAAAAGTGCCGCGGCACAGTGGTTGAGAATCACTGATCTAGATTTTAAAAATAATCATCAGCACTTGAAAAAACAAATAAAGTTATTCAGATTTTGTTCAGATTTATTCAGATTTTGTGACTTAATAAAAGGAAATAAATGAGAATTAATTTTACTCGTTGACGATGGTTGTAGCAATTTAATTAGGGATGTGGTTTATTAAGTTATTTTTTATTTTCAAAAATTTCAACATTATTTCTCATCAAAGATATATATCTGGCCGCACATAATCTCTCTCTCCCTTTTTTATGCTTTTGATTGATTCGAGAGGGAGCTTACAAAACAAAGTAAATCGTGAAGAGAAAAAAATTCTTTACAGCAATGGATAAATAGTCAATATTTAAAGCGAAAAACGTGGAAAAAGCGCAAAAAAACAATTAAAATTGCATAATAGAACTTTGAATCAAAATTCATGAAAAAGATCTCAAATTAAAATGGCGCTTTTAGCACTCAAATTTTCATTCTTTAATTGCATTTCAGAGGGATACAGATCTACCAAGCAAAGTATTTTTTTTCTACAAGTTTCAACAGCAAATAATATATTTCAAACTAATTGTCGAATACAAAATTTTTATTCCATCGTATTTCTTGCTTATATTTCTACAACCAATCGTAACTGTAAATTTTTAAAATATTATTGTTTTTGCAAAGATTAAATTCTGAAAGACTAAATTTTAACTGGAAAAATATTTACGAAAAATCCCTCAAAATTGGAATAGCTTTCGAACAAATTAGAGTTTCGAAGAAAAGCTTTGTGTTCAGTTCATAAACAAATATGTCCCTGTCAGCATGTCAAGTTTCAGTTTTACAACTCCTGAAGTCTGCAGAGTGGTCCGTGCGGTATTTTTCAAGTCAAGTTTAGTAGCTAATACTTCTCGAACTAATTATCAAATATTATTTTTTTATTCCATCATACTTCCTGTACGTTTTTCTAAAATTAATAATATTTCCAAGTTTCTAGGGCTTAGAGCTTTTGCTCAAAAAGACAAAATATAGCGTTAAGGTGAGCACCCAAAAAAGTGGTGGTGGTGAAGGCGGTAACCCTTTTGATCTTTTAATATAGGGAGATAATTAAAAAGTAAAATTATTCTTAAAAACCATATGTGTGCATACACTGTACTTAGCTTAACATAAAACACTCACAGTAACATAATTGTTTGATTCAAACAATCAGAAAATTGAATGAGAACTGTTATTTTAATATTATTATGAAAACTTAAAGACGATTTTCTAAACTATTTTATTTTATATTTAAAAAACTCAGGAACATTCAATAATAGATATAAATCTCAGTATGAAATACACTTCTCTAAGACTTTTCCCAGTAAAAATATATGTAATGCAAATGTTAGGGATCAATAACATAGTACATGAATATTTAAATATAAAAATACTTATTTTTCAAAGAGTTTGCAAACTTAAAATAAAAAGAGAAATGGTTTTTAAACTGAAAGTTTTAGAAAATGTACAATTTTAAGCTCCAGGTGTCTCTCCAGATAAAAATGTTTCAAAACCTATTGAAGTTGTTTTTTTAGGCAAAGATGAAAGTTTTATTTAAGAGAAACAGTTGGAAAAAATACATTCTACTGCAAAGAAAAATCGTCTGCTTTATAAAATATTAAATTCGAAAAATATTTGTTTTTCTCTGTATTCTGTAAATAACTAAAAAATGCCTCACATAATAAGAATTGATTATTATAGACTAGGCACTATGGATTATGGAGGTTCATTTTAAAATCTATACGGTAAAAATGAGACAAAATTTCACAATTTTCTGAATAATTTGCATATTACCTAGAAAGCAACTAAAACCGAAAAGGAACGTGATTTTTTTTAAAAAAAGCTGCTCTCATTATCTTTATTGGTTAATTACAATTTTTGCATTGTGATTTTAACTAATGTATTTAGAATAGTCAAGGATAATTGGCTAATAGGATTACTATAGTTTTAAAAAGAGGAACTTTCATCCAAAAAAAAACGAGTTAATAACGAGTTAAGAACGAGTTAATAAGCCATTTTGCGAAAAATTTAAGTTATGCAGTTTTTTTAATTTTCCGTATCTTTGAGCAATTAGCAGAACTTTAATTATATAAGTTTGGAATTGGAAAAAGATGATGAAAGTTATGAAATGCCAATACCCACTATTGGAAATCTAGAAATCATTGCTACACACATACAAAAAATACATAAAATTGGAGTTAAATAAGCAGAGCATTCTGATTAAAATAAAGTTAGTCAACTTAGCTGTAATCACTTTTTCAAGTACACTGTGTAGAAGTCCTGCTAAAATTACGATAAGTACCGGCATTTTGGGAGCATGTACCAAGTACCGGTATTTTTCCCGTAATTTGATTCAGAATTTTTTACGGTGTACTCTGTTTAGCATAGTTATGAGAGAAAATGATTCCTTTTTATTTTTTTTCATAGACTGAATTTTAAAAAAAAATCAAATCTTTCTTTTTCTCTAACGCAATGTTTAAAAAATTGAAAAATTCATAAGCACGCTTAATTTTTTTAACAACATTTTTAATTATAATTGTGTTATGAGCAGCCTATCCCAACCATAATCAAGGCAGGGTAATAATCCATGCAACTTCTGACAATCGAATATTTTCTTTAAAAATGCATCTCGAAATTTAAAAAAAAACCAATAAAAAGAGTGTTATATTGGGTGAATGCATCAGTAAAATAAAGATAAAAAAATAAGGGTAAATCAAATATTCTTGTGCAATGTTAATGTGATTAAAAAGCAATAAAAAAGTGTCATATTAGGTGCAAGTATCAATAGATATTATTGTGCCATGTTAATGTGATAGTTTAAAACGAACTATTTTAAAGATCTTTTATATTTATTCGTCTATTTTATGAAAGAAAAATCTAGAAAAATGATAATATGCTTTAGAAAACCTCGAAAAAAAAAATAGGAAAAACAGCGGAACTTAATTTTGCCGTCATAATTAATTTAATAACTAGCAATCAATCCGTAAAGTTTATTTTATATCAAAATAATCATTTCGGTCGTTTTATTATTAATATGATTTTAAAATTGTTCGCCTTGCAGGACAGGATAGCACACGGTGTTTGAGAAGGTTGCATATATAATTTCCGAGTTAGATTCCTACTGACTCACGTTACTTTTATTTAATGTTTTACTTTCTAATAACGATTGTGTGTCTGTAGAAAAGAGAAGATAGTAATTTCTTCAGTTTTATTTTGATGAAATGTTCCGTTGGATAATTTACCAGGAAACGTTTTCTTAAAAATTAACTTTTATAGATTTTTTGCAAATTAATTTTATTTTTTGTTTTCGTAATTGTATCTTTTATTTTATTTAGAAAGTATTTTGCATAAATTGTATCAATATCTAGAAATATTTATACATCGATTATTAACGGCAAATGAATAAATTATATCGATAAGATTTATTTTAAAATATATAATCCTCATCTTAATATAAATAAAAAGTATCCATTAAAATTACAATAACGTCATACTTTGCCTCAAACGGAAATTGAAGAGTATTGTACTTCTAAAATGCTACCGGCTCTTAAACTTTCTTTTCAATAGCTCCCGTGAGGAAAAAATACCCTCGTGAATATAAGGTCTTTTGTGCAAGATTTTTCCAAGAAGTAGGTGGTGGAACGTTTTAAACGGAGATACTAAGATGTACGTTTTTATGAATGCTTTGCATACATTTCAGGTATAAAATGATAAGACACATTTTATGAAGAAAAAAATGGATTGCTTCAAGGAAACGAAAAAGACATTAACAGGGGAATCCTTTCTTTTCTGCCCAAATTATAAAATAATGGTCTACATAAGAACTCTTATTTTGGTATCTTTCCTCCCATTAAGAAAATGTTTGTAGAATATAATTTAAAAAATAATTTCTTATTGTAATAATAATAAATTTAATGCTAATACGAATTAAAAAACTAACTCCCCGACTTTCGCTGCGCATTTTTTTATAGAATAGGGTACTTAAATAACAGTGAAAGTAAGTTATGTTTTAATTTTATTTCGACGGTGCCTCCTGTTTATAAATTTGAATATTTGTGTTTCACAGTTGATTACGTCGTGTTTCGCTATTTTTTTTAAATATAATATTATATGAATATGATGTTTGAATTTTTAACAAAAAAATAAATATTACTTTTGTTACTAAACTGGTTAATGTTCTAGATGCAGCGAAAATGATATCTGCAATTATGTTATTTACAAAAATGTTGTGTGCAATCATAATTATACAATTATTCCTTATTTCTTAACTATGCAACTTTTAGTCATTTTACTTGTTTTGAACACTGTTATGTAAAATATCCAAATAAGGGATTGTATATCAAGTAGTTAACTAAGAACGTAAAGAATTATAAATTTATTTAAATATTTTGGAGGAAATATTATCAACTGAGATTTTAGAGTGACCAAAGAATTGAACAAAATACATGAAGTTACAGTATTATGAAAAATGTCTTCTACATGAAGAGAATTATTTGTTATAAGAAAATTGCCAACAACGATAAAATGAAATGCACAATTTTTTTCAAAAAAAATATAAGAAATTCTGCTGATCATCAAGAGATACCAAGCAAGCTGTGGAGATCCTAATTACCTAAAAGATAATTAAATACTTTCGTCTGTCTCCTGGTGCGCTTTTTAAGTGTCTCAGATTTTCAACGCAAAGTTCGTTAGGATTAGGACTTCAGGAATGTTGGAACATGCGTGGATAGTTGTTAGAAAATGCTTATAAGGAAATGGTATGACGTCTGATGTTTATAAGCTTCATCTCCGTTGTTATTCTATTCAAAAAAAATTATTAAAGAACATTCATTCTTATTTCTTTATGATTGTTAAGCAATAGAGAAGAAATATACTCAAAATACCGTTTAAAATTCATATTTTATTTTTCAAACTCATGTATTTAAAATCACTTTTCCGTGACTGATAAATATGTATTTATCAAAGGTTTCTGTTTATTAATTTATACGCTGTTAAATTCAGTGTATCTCAACAAAAAAAATACGAAAACTATTTAATAAAAAGTGGTGCCATGAAGCACTATACATAACTCTTGCATCTCATTGCTTCAATACAAACAAACCAAAGATAGTTTCTAGAGTTGTGAACCACCAAGGATGTTGTTTTACACTACTCGACTTTAAGTAGCCACTACAATTTTTGTTATTCAATAACACGAAAATTTATATTTACAGTAATATGTGATGCTCATAACAGTTAATAAATTTCTCGCATTGTACTTCAATTTTGCACATAGTTATTTCATTAAATTAGCTTATAAAATTTAAACCATAACTATTTGAATTTCAATTTAAATTGAAAACGTGAAATTAGACTTATAACATGTAAATGCAACATTATAGCATTAAGTATTAATTTATAAATATCACGATGATTTACAAAAACGGGAAAATTTATATTCAAATATGAACTTCCAAAAGCTTCTGAAGCCTTACTATTTGCACCATATGTGGTAACCCTAAAAAACGCTTCCAATCATTCTTATCGTAATTCAATATTTGCATTTTTGCTTATAGCACAATGTAATGCAATGTAAGCATCAACATGAGAAGTAACGTGATTTATAATATCAGTATGCAATGCTATATTTGATATAATAATATAACATTAAATTATTAATTTATAATATCATGATGGCTTACGAGAAATAGGAAATTTATATTTAGACATAACGTTCCGAAAGCGTTTGAAGTCTTACAATTTGCACCATTTGTCGTAACCCTAGAATTTTCCTTACAATTCTTATCGTAATTCGTTATTTTCATTTTGTTTTGTTTAACATAAAACTACCGGGGAAAAAACTCATTCAAATTCCATACAGGATTGAAAAGACCTAAAGAGACATTTAAAATAAAAATATACCAAGCAAAAGAACATTTTGTTGGAAAAATGTCGTTTCAGAACAAATGTAACTTTATCACTGAATAAGCTAAAAACTTTTGTCGTTTCCGTAGTAAATAGTTAGATTTAAGTTTCAAAACATTTCTTTGTGAGCACTTTTGTTAAAAGATGGTTTTCATGGTAAAAGTTAGAGTTAAAGTAGTTTTTTTAAACTATGGAAAACATTTACAATGTTTATCACTTTCTTTAAGAAACAATCCTACTAGAAACATTGAATAATCTGTGTTAAAATGCAAGCATTGCAGTTGATGATAGAATTTCTGAAACTAAATAAAACTCTGAAAATAAATTGGTAAAATTACCGTACTGTAAAATAATGACGTTTCTGGTGAAAAGAATTATAATTCTGGTTAATAAAACCAAATAATGCTGTATTTAAACCATTTAATTGGTCTTTTCTCCATTCATATATTAACGTTTGTCCTGGAAGTTTTCAAAATTATAGTTTTGTTTGACCCACATGTAGTAAAAATTACAAAGCTGAACTGAAAATTACATTTAACCTAATAAATGCCATTTATTCTTCATTTATACCATTCTCTGAAGTACCATGATAAAATATCCACATTTTATCACATTTAACATATTTTGTCACATAATATAAAATTATTTTTTAATTTTTATTTTAACGAAATCATTACCAAAGCTCTTCGGAAAATTTTTCGTGCTTTGTAGTGCTCTCATAGAGCCAGAAATGCAATAAACTTTACCGTATTGTAGTTTTGGTTAAACGTTATTTTTCATTGCAAGTATATTCAGAACAGTTTTGAGAATCAGATGGTACAAATAATTGTTATTCTTTAACAAATTCAATATTAACTTCAAATTTTATTATTGAAAAAAATAAATAACATTTAATAACTGATATGATATCTGTTTATACTATTCTATTCTATTTTTATTATCTATTTCTATTTTTTTAAGCAAACTGTATATGTGTGAGCTAAAATAATGGAAGAAAAACGGAGGAAATAATGGAGGAAAATCTTGGAGGAAAAACGTTAAGAAATGTTTTTATTATAATTAATCAAAAAGTAGGTACAAACACAATTCAAAATTATAAGGATTTAAGCAAGCTGTATTATTTTATAGATGTTGTTAAATTCTTATTATAAATTGATAAAAATTGAATTGTTAGTTGAAATTTTTCTGACAAAAACGCTATTTTTTCACGAAACACCTTTTAAAATGTGCTCAGGCATTTTTCCATCTACATCTTTTATATTATGATGTGTCAGATAAAAGAATTGTATATGATATGCATCGTTTATATTATGATATGCCAGATAAAGGAAAATGTCATAAGTGTGATTCAAAAAAAATTATAAAATTACTTTGCCATTGTAGGCATTACATATTTCTTCAATTAAAAAATTCCTTTCTTTGCATTCATTTACTAATATTTTAAATCATCACAGATCCCGAACAAATTAAAAAACACTAATTAGTTTTTATCCCATTTCGTAAAACGCGAATACAAGTTCTTTTTTTAACAGTAAATGTAATGCCTAGCATTTTATGCAATGCAAGTATATAACTAATCCTAATTCAATGTCGCGACAAAACAATTTTTAATCTTACTTTCCTTGAGATGCTTTATTTATTTAGTTTTTTTCTACCACAGAAATGTTTCGGTTACAGGGTTATATTAAATTCGAAGGATCTTTTTGCTGATCAATTTGTATGCTAGATTATTTTAAAATTAACATTAATAACTCTTCCCATATTCCTAAAGGTTGACTTAGAATAACGTATACACTTGATATTTGAAGTTGTTGGCGTGCCCCATGGCCCTCAAACGTTAAAGATGTTTGAAAAATTAAAACAAATATTATATTTTTGTATGTTGCCTTGTTAAAATTTGAATCATTTCCAAATTGTTAAGTTTCCGAAGAGTATTTTTTAGAAATCTGCCATTGCAAAGATCTTTTCACTTTAACTTACTGAAATAAAAGAATATGTTTGATTACTTCGAAATTTCTCAAGAAAATAAAGATATAATTTTACGACCCATTATCATCATGGTTTAACACTGTCTATTCTCAATCTGAGTATATATTCCATGTCAGCAACAAAAATAAATTTTAAAATTTTTCATTTAGCATACAATTGCTTACTTTTTAAATGATTAATATGAAATTTCTTCCGACATCTTCGACTGCAAAAAAACACCTGCTGGGATTGTATGATTTTTCAAAATAAGTCGTCTTGCAGTGGATTTCAGGACACTTCTGCATTTCTGATATTAAACTAGTAGACTTCCTTTAAAAGCAGGGTACTTCGATCTTACAAACATCAATCAATGCTACCCCTATTGACAACTTTAAGCTATTTATTGCGAAAAAGGTAAAACGATAAAAAAAAGTAAAATGGATTTTTACAAATGGTGGAATAACTTCCACCATTGAGTACATTGATGATGGTTTGAGTACATTTCTACCCAATGATTGCAGAGCATGCAAAAAGTATCTTAGGAAATGCAAATACGGCAAAAGTAAATAATGGGGCTGTTGTGTCCGGTAGCCAAGTGGAACTCGGAATCTGTGCTTAGACCACTTTTGGATATCTTGGAAGTTATTTCACCGTTTGTCAAAATTCATTTTACCTTTTTATCGTTTTACCTTTTTCGCAATAAGTAGCTTAAAGTTGTCAATAGGGGTAGCATTGATTGATGTTTGTAGGATAGAAGCACCCTGCTTTTAAAGGAAGTCTACTATATATATATATATATATATNTATATAGTAGACTTCCTTTAAAAGCAGGGTGTATATATATATATAGAGAGAGAGAGAGAGAGAGGGAGAGAGACAATAAAAATAAAAATTATCAAAAACTAATAACTGCATTCAAACAAGATAACAGTTTTCCAAAAGTTAATAGGATGCAAGCACCATTCCTTAAAAAAGAAAACCATTTATATATCATCTATAGCAGCAAACTTTTCCATCTTGAAATTGCCTTTAGCTTTTAATTCGTAAAAAAAGTATATGTTCTTACCTAACTGAACCTATTCAATCTATGCAAAATATTGAAACATTCCTTAAATTATTCATGCGGAAGCTCTCGTTATCTTTTACGTACCAAACTAAAGTAATCCTAGCTCTCAATGTAATGTCTGTTCTTTTAGCATATTTTCTTTATTAACTTTAAAAATCTCTCTCCAACTTACAAAATAACCTTCAATACGAAAAAAAGGAGCTAAATTTGGAAGTTGATAACTTTTATAGAATGTTTGCAAAACTTTGAGGATTAGATTTTTGTGAAACTTTCAAATATTCCATAATATGCATACTTTTTAATTATGCTGTTTCAAGATTCTAATTTTTGTTCGTTTTTTTTTATTGAGGCAAATACCTAATGCGTATACTTAACAATGCAATTTTTCCAATTTTTACCGAATAAAAGTATTTTTCTAAGGAAATTAATTCAAAAACAGTAATTAAAGTCCCATTGTGATATGTTATTTTAAGAGTGTACTTTAAAAATATTTTTAGAAATAATTATGCATATAAAAAAGCATACTTTAACTTTATGAGCACAGCTAAGTTATATACAAGTAAACTCGCATAAAATTAAAATATAATGGAAACAAAAAAAATATAAGAAATACTTACATGAAAAATTACAGTTATGTTCGGAAACAGACCAACAATCTATGTATTCTATTATGCTTCAAGTATCATAAAATACGTTGCTTATTAAAAGAATTTTAACATTAGGAATTAATTATGCATATGAATAAAAATTAATGTTTAAAACACATTCTAGTACATTTTGAATTATAATTTATGTCAAAAAATCCATTCATATAAATAAGTATGAATTCAGAAATGGAGTTGTACAAATGAATGGAAAAAAGTATGCTGGGTCAAATGCGTTTTACATCCCGGAATATTTCTTTCAAAAATATGCTGTTCATGTTTTAATATATCGGTCTAATATACGTTCAATAATTTCTATAAACTTTTGTCTATACAGAATATTACTTTAAGAAAATCTTTTCAATTTTGAAATATAATATTGGTGTCTTGAACCATAAGATGGTGCATAATTTCTGAAATCTTTTCCGATGCAGTGTTACAATACAGCATTTCTTGAAGTATTTACAGGCGCAAGTTAGGTTGCAAAGCTGCGTCATTTATTAAGGTTTAAAATTGAACCATACAAGTTTCACCAAAGTAATTTGTAATCATCTTTTGAAATTAAGATAACATTTCTCAATTCAGAATTATATTATGCCGCAGCAAATTTTAGACGACAATGAATCAATTCTACACAATCTAAAATTTTTAATAGCTTAATGGTTCATTTGTTTTAGACACTTAAAAAATTTTTTTGGTGTTATAAGATATTCTTGATATATTAAATATTTTTAACAATATTTAGTACTTTATTTCAATCAGTTTCAAAAGTAGGCAGACATACAGTTGTTTCAAATTTTTACATTAACTGGATTGATTTCAAAAGTTTTAATTAATTAATTTATTATTTAACTGTGAAAAACAATTTATTTTTAATTATAATATATGCTATGACGATTGTTCTTATTGACTAACTACGGAAAACAAAGGATTTTCTCAAAAAATTATAAAACATTTGTCAATCAAACTAATATTCTAAAAAAAATATTAATGATGAAAATTAAATCATTGCCCTGACCCAATATTTCCCCATACTTATTATATTTCATTAAGGTTTACATATCAGATAAAAAAGATAAACAGAAACTGTTTTATGTAAAAACAGTGGTTGTCAACTTTTTTTTTACTGATTCTCTTTTTTCACAATTTCTAAAAGCTCATCCCCCCTTAAAAACTCTAAACGTATGTTTACTATATTTATTAATTATGCAAAGGTTTCTCAATATTTTTAAAAATGCAGGAAACAGATATAAAACTATTTTTAAGAAATAATTGTCCCTTTTATTTGTTTACAAACTAATTATTGTAGAAGATTACATTTATGCATATGAACTAATAGAGCACAGTCACTATATCACAATAAGCAAGAGCGTGCTGAGTTAGTGCTATACCTCTCCGAATTTGATGTTGAAAAACCTTAAACATTAAGTGAAAGAAGACTTTTTCTTGAAGTTTATACTAAATCGAGGCTTTATATACAATTTAAATTATGTATGGTAGCGCTGAACATCTAACATTGAAAAATTTTATTCCAAGACATACCATACAAGACAAGACTCACCAAGAGACCTTCACACCATGTGTTAAATATTTTCGTTTGGAACATCGTCTGTAATTGCTAATAATTGATAACGTGTTTGGCGAGAGTTTGTGATGATCTTCAATGTTCATTTTCGTCTACAGAAACTAAAATTCGCAGTTAAAATATGCATGGTTTTAGTTGTGTAAAAATGATATTTATAATTTGTTTTTCGGTCTCTATATAAACTGAATTGAAAATTTTTTTAATGATTAATTTTTATCCATTTCTGATAAGCCTAGTTCGAATTTTTCTTAGTATTCTCCCTGAGGTACGCGTATTTTTGATTTTGAAAACTAATTTTATTTAAAGAATTAACGTATGCGAGCAACCTAAATTATTATGTACCTATTATCTCGTAAGAAACTTTGCTGAGTCTTATTTGCATTATAATTTACTGTAACCATAAATTTTACTGTTATTGAATAACAAACATGGCGTTGGCTACTTTACTACAAATAGAGTAAAATAGAATTCTAAGTGTTTCACTACACCAGGGACTATCTTTGGTTTTGATGTAGTGAAACAGCACTTTATAGTAAAATAGTTGCTAGTCATTTTTGATATTCAGATACATGAAAATGTTTTACAGTGCAGGCAAGAAGTATTAAGATAAATCATACAAAGGAAAAGTATTTTAAATTAAACGTAAAATTAATTAATGTGAAAAAATCAGCTTGCAAAAATAATCTATAGAATCCTATCAATCAAATTTGTTCTGAAAAAATCACAGTTTAATCAATATAATCAATATTGCTTAAAACCTTAGATAAAAGTAGAAATAAGGCTTTTCCATATGATATTCCTATAAATTCTAGTATTTAAGCAAAGTATATATAAGTTATAAAGTATTTTAACATTAATTGCAGCATGATTTAATTTAAACCACATCTTTTGAGCAAAAGTACAACTAGATAAAGAGAATTCCATAACAGAAATGTGGGCGTTTTCCAAAGAAAATTTAAGTGAAATTTTAATGAACGGCTTAAACTCGTTTATTTTGTGCAAAAACCTGTAAAACTCTTTTCCAGAGATTAAAGAGTGTTTTAGCAAAGAAAACATGCTAAGTTTTATCTTAGTTATAACTTATGTTCTTTTGCATTAACTTTCAAGATAAAAATAAGTCAATAAAAATATTTCCCTTAAAACAATTTAAGGGGATTTATAGGAATTATAGCATTCTCTCCTTAAATAATTATATTAATTTGGACGTTGCCAGCAAAATATAATGTATTTAAACCTTTAAATAGATTATTTAGTTAAACATTTAAAGTTTAAGTTTGTTCTGAAGAATTATTGTTTGTTTATAAATGATTAGATTTAATGCCTGTAAGCATTTAAAGTAGCTGTTTTAAAATTAACTGAAGATTTAAAAAATGTAAGAAAAATACGTATATAAAGAAAATAACTTTCTCTAGCTTTATCTTTATCGCAACTTAAATACTTTTATGTAGCACTTTTTAACAAAATTTATTTAATTAAAATGTTCTAACCATCATTGTTATGTATACTAGAAGAATTACTGTACAAAAAAAAAGTTTGGAGAATTATTACACGCGATTAACATAATGAAGCTGGAGATTTAATATAATTTAAAAACAAAATTATTTTTCTTGCTTTAAAAATAAATCATAAATATTCAAAATCTGTTTCATTTATTTAATTATTGTAAATGTTTACACATTTTGTGAATTTTTTATCTTTGCAAATGGACACCATAAATGGTACTTTTCAAAAAAATTATTTATGTATACTTTTAAAAGTAATAACATGGATGATTTTATAAATGCCGCAATTATAGTTGACAATATTTCAAAGCTAAAAAATTCTAAGCATTTTTTTAATGAAAAATGCATTTTTGTTATTGTAGTGGAAAATTTTTCTACAGACGTAAAACTAAAGTATACTTCAAATTTAAAAGGTTGGTTTAGCTTATAAAAAATTTGGTTATCTACGTATTTATGGGTTACTTTGATCGTAATATATAAAACTAAAGAAACCATGGTTTTCTGGATCACTTGATAAAGTAATGTCAATACAGAAACAGAAATCTCTTTATAACCTGTTAAGAATGCCGGATAAAATTACGGTATAAAGTATCGGAACTTTGAATATGCCATCCGTAGAATCCTTTTTACCGGAATTTTTATACTGATATTTATTAAATTAGAGTGATTCAGAGATTTTACGGTACTTATTAGTGTAAAAATTATGGTATATCAGATTTTTGTTTCGGAAATATATTCCGGTAAAAATAGATTTTACGGTAAAAAGTACCAGTACTCTGAATATCGGTATTTTTTATAAAGTTTCTTTATCAGAATAAAACTTACCGCTTCAGTTTCTTGCGTATATTTATTTATTGCTGTTTGTTTTTATATTAATAAACAAAGACTATGCATAAAACTACTTATTATTTCACGCGATACAATGAGCAAGACTTTAAAATTGATTAAACCCTACTAAAAAGGCGTTTTTGGAAGAAGAAAAACACATCAGAAACTGTTTGTCTTTCATAAGTTAAATATTTGTTTATTCAAAATTAATTAAATATTTGTTACTTTAGGCAATATAATGTTTCAATATGTATCTTTAATCTTAACTATATATTAACTAAACTTTCGAATCTCAAATGATTGGCTTGGAATAAATAAGGTGCATTTAGTTAGACAATAATAAAAATAAATAACGGATACAGTTACAAATGAATGAAGCATACGAATTTTGAAATAAATTACACAAGGGAAATAATTTTTATATAAGTTGATAGAAATCTTTGTTGAATTCTCGAGATTTTCTGTGAAAATCTAAAAGTAAATAAATGATCTAAAATGCTGCATATTTTTGAATTTTAAACATCTTAATTTATAAGTTGTGTAAAGTGTTGATATAAAACAGCTAGTTCTAAATTGTAGAGAATGAATCCAAGGACTTAATTTTATTTTAAAAGATTTTACATAATCTTTTAAAACAAAGTAAAGTTTTGAACAATACATTTTATTTAACTGATCTAACACACTATTTAACTGTCATTTATCATTGCATAGTAAATAAATTGCTTAATTTATTAAACTATTTAGACTAGTACCATTTTTAAACTGGTTTAGAGTCTTCGTGATTGTTTTCGAGGCTATATAAGTTTCATTGGTTTACTCGAGGAAATATAGGTTTTAGCCTAACATCAAACTACACTAATATGAGCATACACACTTTTTAAAATTTGCGACTAGTATAAAGGATCTTAGTTGTTTTTTCTTGCAATAAAAGACAAAGCATATATTTTTTAATAAATTATTCAAATTTACTTATTTCAGTTTCAGTTTTACTTCAGTTAAGTAAAAAAACCACTTGTTTTAATTCATATATTTAAATCAAACTCTGAACATTTATTTTATCAGTACAATGAATTTCAGAAAAATATTTTTCTATAGATTAATTTAAATAAAAAAGAAATAAATATTAAAATATCAATGAATGCATCAAAACTAAATAATTTATACACTGCTTAGATAAGTAAATTAAAATTAAATCCGAATAATTTATGTGACTCAGAGTCATTCTAAGATTTCCTCCAAATCGATTATCTGTCTAAGATGAGAAGATGTTTCCTAATCTAACCATGGACATTGTCTCAATTTGGATACTCCTACCAACACACATGACCTGTCTGTTGACCTATGAGTTGGAGCGCTTCCTTTGTAAACAAACATTTCTCTTTAGTAATATTGATTTAAAGATTTTCCTTTGAACATACATACCTGTCAAACAAGTTAGGATTGAAATTTTCATTAAGAAGTCGCATAGGGAATAAGTCTATACGAATAAATCACCTCTTCTCTTTTAGAAATAGATCTCATTTAGTTTTAAAAATTTATTTTAAAAACTATGATAACAATGATTATAAGTATTTCAGATGCAATAGAATACATTTCTTTGAAATAAAAAAATTATCATTCTGTACTTTAGAAACAGATATTTATATAAAACATTTATATTGAGTGTGGTACATACACATTTCAGACATTTGCAAATGAATTTTTTTTCTTTGTGTTCAAAATCCATCATTTTTTATCAATTTGTTACTCAAAATTGGTGCAAAAAGTGTGAAGAATGTGATGTTGTGATGTGATAAATATTACAAATTCATAAAAAAAAGTACAGGTACAGGTTGGGAGAGGGGCAAAATATCCAATTAAGTTTTTGTTCCAACACCATATAGTGCGTTCAGTCAGCAGCAACCATAGAAATCAATCATTGTCAATACTTTCAGTGCTATATAACATTTAACAGAGATAGGCAGTGAATAATGTTGAACTATTATAGTGATGCAATTTAAAAACAGATTTATATGTTTTTTTGTCTGATTTTATATATATTTTGCAAGCTAAAGATAAGCTGAATAATAATCTTGATTATTTTTATTTGATATTACGCTATCTTATCAGCATATGCTTGACTATAAAATTATTTGTATAGTTGACCATGCTTAGTTCTATACAAACCACGTAATTTGTAACAGTATTAAATCGAATAATTGGCTATGTTCTAACATATCACTAGTTGTGATATAGACTTATGAAATTAAGAGTGTAAAAGAACATGGATAGCAGAGTTGGCCGTTGATTACAGTAATCGATTACAACTGTAATTGATTACAGATAATTACAGCTATGTAATCAATAACAGGTTAACAGCTGTAATCATGATTACAATTTTGATTACAGTAATCAATTACTTGTAATCGTGATTACAAAGTTTGATTACAGCTGTAATCATGATTACATAGTCGATTACAGTAATCAATTACTTGTAATCATGATTACAATTTTCAAAAATTTTTATTACAGCTGTAATCATGATTACAATATTGATTACAGTAATCAATTACTTGTAATCATGATTACAAGTAATTGCGATTACAAGTAATCACAACAAAAACGATTACAAGTAATTATGATTACAAGTAATCAAAATATATGATTACATGTAATTTGATTACATGTAATTTGATTACATGTAATTATGATTACATGTAATCTAATTACACGATTACAAGACTATTGTATTCTTATAAATGATTATATTTTACAGTAGATAGTAGAATGTATTTTATAATGATACATTTTGCACGTATTAACATGTACTGCATTTTGTACGTATTTGTATACGTACAAATGAATGTAACTGAAATGTATGTACATATGATTTTATCTAGTGCATATGTTCAGACATTTTAGTATCACACACATGTACATACACTTATATTGTAGGTATAAAATATATGTACGTATGTATATAGATAATAATTACGTATGTATGTGCAAACAATGTAGGCATGTACATTTATACACAATGAATATATGCATTTTATGCAAATATTTGTGTATGTAAAATGTATATCTATGTTCATGTACGCATGTATATACAAGTACTTGTGTTTGTACGAACATACATACATTGTCTGTACAATGTATGTCCCATGCATGTATGTGCAATTTATTTATGAACAGTACAATATATGTATGCATGTACAATATAGGTATATCTGTAGGATGTACAATATATGTATGTATACATGTACATGATATGCATGTCCAGTGTATTTATGTACATGTACATAATATGTTCATGCTCAATGTAAGTATCCAAATATGCATAATACATTTGTGAACTATTGTACGTACATTGGGCGTATTTATATTTCACATATATTCATACATGCATTCGACATGCATAACGTACGTACATACACACATTTGAGATGCATATATTGTACAGATGTATATACATATAGCGTACAGATGTATATACATATAGCGTACAGATGTATATTCATATAATGTACATATGATGAAATGAACATATAATGTTCATATAATGTACATATGTGTGTACATATACAGTACGTATGTGCATAAATATATTGGGCATAATTCTTTCGTACAAATTTTACATGTGTACATGCATGCTATCCCTATCTATGCATATGGTGCAATGTATATATGTACAATGAATGTATCCACACATGTACAATACACGTATGTTCCATGTATGCATATCCATATGTACTATATATGCACGTACAATACATGAATGTATGTACATACATTGTACATGCGTACATACATTACACGTATACATATGTACATTACATTTATGTCTAAATATGTGTACAATGCAATAAATAAAATGCATGTAAGTTAACTTTTAATGACTCAAGCAAGTTAAATGACAAAATCAAACGATATTTAAATTTAGTTTTCAGCTTTAATTGTTCTATATCATTTTGAAATTCTCTGAATAAAAAATTATTTTCAGGTATTTTCATGAAATGTTTGACAATACAGATTTATTTTTTTTATAACATAATGCATGATTCATAGAAATTTTTTAAATGGTAAGAAAAACGGTAAATTTTATGTGTGGAATTAATATTTAGAAATTCCAAATAAAATTATCGTTTGCTTTCTAAAAAATATGAGGTCGAGTTTCATATACCTTAGAATAATTTTAAAACAAATTTTAATAACTTTACTCATATAAATTTTTTTAATGTATGCACAATGTATGTGTATATTGTAATTACATATATTTAAATGTACGCACGTATTTGTACATTACTTGTAATTATGTACATGTATACGTTGTATGCACATGCATACATTGTGCATATAACTATTTTTTTGTACATCCATGCATTACATGCGCATAAGTATTAACAAAGTATGTAGTTATACAAGTACATACGTAAGTTGTACATAAGTACATACTTTGCGTGCACATATATCGATGTACATATAAATATGCATGTATACATGTACGCATTTTATTTACGCAACTATGTGCATATATTGTACCTTTAAATAACATTTTTACATATTGTACGCAAATACGTACAATTTTATATACAAACGTACATTGTATATACGTGCTATTATCGTAAATTTATACAATATATGCACTTAAGTACATAAAAGCATGCAAACGCATAAACATTATTTTCATATACGTTCATACATACATTGTCTATGTATACAAAGATACAAAACATTGCCTTTTTGTACAAACTAACATACATGCGTACATGTATCATAAATGCATAATTATATGTACTAAGCATATGCGCATTGCATTAAGTATATTACAATATAATTATGAATATTGTACGTACAAACAACGTTTGTGCATACATTGTATGTATAGGAATCGCAAATTGTACGTTCATGCGTGCGTACATTCTATGTACATAAAAATATGTAAACACATGAATACTTACATAAAAAATTTGACTATAGTATACAATCGTAATAACTTGTAATCGTATAGTTTGATTACAAGTAATCACAATTACATGTAATCAAATTACATGTAATCATGATTACATGTAATCATATATTTTGATTACTTGTAATCATAATTACTTGTAATCGTTTTTGTTGTGATTACTTGTAATCGCAATTACTTGTAATCATGATTACAAGTAATTGATTACTGTAATCAAAATTGTAATCATGATTACAGCTGTAATCAAAATTTTTTGAAAATTGTAATCATGATTACAAGTAATTGATTACTGTAATCGACTATGTAATCATGATTACAGCTGTAATCAAACTTTGTAATCACGATTACAAGTAATTGATTACTGTAATCAATATTGTAATCATGATTACAGCTGTAATCAAAATTTTTGAAAATTGTAATCATGATTACAAGTAATTGATTACTGTAATCAAAAAATGTAATCGATTACATTTTTGGCCAACTCTGATGGATAGTAAGTTTCAAATATTGTACATAATGAATTACTATTATAAACATATTTTTTAAATCAGGGCTAATAAACATAAAAGTTATTCTTAATGTTAAGTACTTTTTATTGGTTAAATACTCAGCTGTAATAAATTTTTTCTGCATTTATTATCCTGCACGCGAATAATTTGTAGGTTTAATTACTTAATTTAAAAACTAACATGTTCAACAAAAGCAAAATATTTTTTTACAACATCAACATATATAGGAACCAAAACGATAATACTCACTTCTGGTATATGCTTTAATAGCTTTTTTGCTTAAAGCGAACTCGTCTAATTTCCACGAACTTTTTAGGGTAGAATTTATATGTTGTTTATGTTCTCTTAAAATGTTACTGATAGTTTATAAAAGCAAGGTCTAGCAATTTGAAACTTTGAGAGCGAGTGATACGCAGAGATGGGATTTTACTAAAGTTCTAAGACTTGTTTTCGTGGCTTACTGCGAATTACAAAACCCATTGCGAATCTGATTACTGCGAATTACAAATCCTTCCTATACTAGTACTTCCTTGTTTTGAAGCTAACCAATGAGTAAGTGCAAATGTGATATAGATTCCATAAATAGGAAAATGAACACTCTATGCATCTTTACAATGTATATCATACTGAGAAAAAAAGTATTGTCAGAACTACTAGAATATGGTTATATTGTTTCTGACTATATGGTTTCTGGCTATTTGGAAACAGCAAAGAAAAAAATGCCAAAGAACTTTAATAATGACTTTTTTGGCAAACTAACCATAAAATATCGCGTTTGCTACCATGTTGCTTCTTAGTAAACTGCTATAACATTCTATCTAGATTCTTGCTGTCTTTCGTCAAACTATGCTACATTTTTTTCAAACTGAAAAGTGTTTTTAAACCGTTCTTTGTGTTTAGAAAGAAACTCACAGCTGCGTGTTAACAGAGAAATAAATCCCACTACCTCATAAAAGATAGATAAAAATGTCACCATACACTGAAACATCTGAGTTTAGTGTCTTTAAAACATTTTAATTAAACATTTGAAGCCATCATTCTTGTCTCATTAACCTTTGCTATAATTGAGAAATTATATATTAGAGTAGGAAATAATTAACAGTCTTCTAACTCCTTGCAACAATTTAAATAAACTTGTCATTTTAAATAGCAATGTGGAAATGTAAATAGATCATTACCCTGTTATTTGCAAGGAGGCAAAGACATGAAATGGTTAAACCTACCAAATAAATGGTACAACAACTGATAGTTTTGAAGATAGTTTTGGTAATTTTATTGCGATACTTTGGAGCATGACATGAACAGCATTTATTTGGTTACATTTCCTTTTGAGATTTGCATTGGTTAATAAATGCATCGTAATATAAACTATTATTTACGTAATATTTTGAGAAGCAGAATTTCCGGTAAACCGCAACCCTGCTACATCGTATGAAGGGTTTAAATAGCACATATTTTGGTTTAATTTTCAATATTGTGGTTTCTTTTTCCAAAAATGTATTACCCTTTCAAGAACAATATTTGTTTCTCTGTGTAGCTTTAAATCTATGGTTAAGAAAATTTAGAATCCTCTTTTTGCTCAAACTTACTAATTAAAACACACATATTTTGTTGGGTTTTATTGCTAACACCGCACTAAATATATTCTTATCTTCTACAAAAAATTACAGCTATTATGTATGAACTATATTGCCTACTGGTATATAGTGTATCTTATTTTTCTCTTCTTAAATTAATATAATATTGTTCTAAGCTATAAGTTGTCGTTAAGCAATAGAATGCATCATAAAGAGAAATTCGAAGAAATAAACCTGTCGAGAGATTCAAACTTGACATATAGAATGTTACGATATTGATTGACTGTTAGCAACACACTACTTTTTTTCTTGGATTGCACTGAGAATATGAAGTGGATTTCATTCCTACTTAGGCAAAATTTAGTCCAACTGGATATTGCAGCTAGAGCTTGCAGACCATAATTTATGCGGGGTACAACGGAGTTTCAAAGAGCATAAAAACTAATTTTTTTTTCCTCTTGTATTTGAGCAGAAATATATTATCAATCTGTTACTGCTGGACTGCAGTTGTAGTTCCAAATATTGATTCCAACGAGTTCCAGTTTAGTATCTTTCCAAATGTTTCGCAAATGCGTTCGATAGCTATGATATTTTGTTAAGTGATTGGTCAGAGACAGATGCTTAAGAGTAGCAAGTGATTTGATAATTGTAATTACTCTAGTCAGTAGTATTTGATGGCCTAGTTCAGACTTTACAATACAGTGGAATGAGCAGATTTGTTAGGCCCAGTTGTAGCTATTCAAAGATACTTTTGGCTTTAAAAACTTATGATTAGTTAACTCCATTGAAACCGATTAAATCTAGGTTTATTTTTAATTATTTTCTTACCTGTAACACATAAATTAAATAACGAATACATAGATATGTTTTTTTTGACTGGTGGAATAGGTGATTAACTGTCCTATGTGATAGACTACGCCAGAGATCTTATATTCGTGTTTTGATCTGCTCGAATACTAGAATCCCTCAGTATTTACGAACTGATACAAAATAAGCGTTATTGATGAGGGAATAATTTATTTATTTATTTGTTTTCCAATGCTTACCTGATAGACACTCGTTATTCAGGTAATAAGTAGGGTAGATTTTTTGGTCACTCTTTTAGGGACACCGTAATAGGTGGGCGAATGCTGCTCCCACAGTAAGAATAAATGGTACAGATAATGAAAGAATACCATGCCTTGTCCGGAATTCGAACCTGTGACCTTTCTGGTGCAAGATCAGCTCCTTTACCACTACGCAGTCTGGTAGGAATTTATTTTGTAAATTGTTACATACATTTCTAGGTTTGTATTAATAATTAACTTGTATTGAACGACTGCCATTTTTACTTACCTTAGAACGACCATTATGGTCATTTAGACCGCAATCAGAAAATATGCATAAATATTTTATTTTTAATTCATATATCATTAAAAAAGTTAGAAAAGTTTATTTTTAATAATTTTAACACTATGCAGTATGTTTAATAGTATTATTTTTTATGTATAAAAAATAACCTTATTTTAGATACAATTGTAGATATTAACACATGTTTTGAAATAGAAGTCATTAACAAAAGTTTCTTAAACTTTTTCACAGACGAACGAACATTAACGGCATGGACGGGTAATTTCTTTTGTGAAGAAAAATATTCTGTGAGAAATGGAAGAAAAACATTGTGATAATACCAAGTAATACACTAAAATCTCTACGACGGTGATTTTAACAGCAAATGGTGGTTCTAGGTATATTGTCATTTTATGCATTCATTATATATTCTAAAAAAGATTTACTTTAATGCTTTTGAAGAACTCCATAAGTTAGGAAAAGTCACGATAGTCAAATAAGCTGGTATAATTATTTTAATACTTAGCTCATCTCACAGTTGATTGGCGGTCAAAATTACTGCTCTGGTCGTACTAATGTTAAAGATTAACTTGTAAGCAGTGAATTTTTAAGAAATAAAAACTCAAAAAAGTTAATGGGATGAAAAAAAAATATTACATCATAGATTAAGGCTTAGTTTAATAACCCACTCCAACCATGCATTTACCGCATCTTGCGGAAAGACAATTCTTGTTAAATATTTTCCTTTGTCTTCTGTTGTCTGATTGTGATAAAATAAAATCGGTCTAGTTACTTAAATTCTAATTTTCTTTCGTACATTCGTTTCTATTATGTACACTCGTTATTTCCGTACGGAATCATTATTATGGAAATCCTCTTCTATTATTCCTTTTTTTTCCTAATTAAAGGGCCGAGTGGTTAGCGTGCCTGACTGCTGAGCCGATGGCTGCGTGTTCGAATCCCGCAAAGGGCATGGATGTTTCTTTCTCTCTCTCTGTGTTCTACGTTCTCTCTCCTTTGTGTGTGTGATTGTGTGAATGTGATCAGCTCTATAAACGGGTTTATAGTTGTGTGACGTGGGTGACGCTGCTCCACCACCGTGGCTTCACCACAGATGCCCACTGGGTAACGAGAAGAGAGTAGCAGTCCTGGCATATGAGGCCAATGGGACAATACATCCCAAGTGCCCGCCATTAAATTAAAGAAGGAAAAAAAAAGCTTGTCTTGTCGATCATTTCATCATGATACATATCATTTGGTAATTATTAATCATTTCGTAATCTGCAATACTCTGCAAAATTTTACAGAGTATTGCACATCAGATAATTATATCAGAATAATAATTTGATCTAACTTGTATTTCAAATAGGGCTATTTTTTCAAAATGCAAATAACAGTGAAGTTTAATAAAAGTTTCAATCAGTTTGAACTCTTAATAAAATCAATTAACAAAACTTATAAAATCAATGAACTTTGGAATCTTATGGAAAACTTTATAACAATGAGCAAACTAAATATTTCTCATTCGTATTAAAATAAGTTAATATAAGTCAATATTAAAATACGTTAATTATTCACTTTTATTTTCTACCCGAAAATTGTGCATCGAAAATGTGAGCCAAAATTATAATTTTGTGGTTCTTGAATTTTATTAAGCTGTTAAATTATTCAGTTTTGAAAAACTAATAAATAAGAGAGTTCAATTTTATATGACTTTTTTCGAACGGCATGCAGCTCATTTTGTAAAAGGGAAGTGAAACTGAAACACGATTGTCGTTGAAGGTTTAGTAATCGAATCTATTTTACAATAAAATTTTCATTCTGTTCGCCTCCAAAAATAAACTAGTTTTATTTGCATTCTTTTACAAGCTAAGCGTTATAAAATATTTTTATTTCCTTTTTATCGATTTTAGAACTTTAAAATCTGTTTTTAAGAAAGATAGAAGTCTTGCTTTGGTATAATTTAGTTTCATGTGTTCATAAGTAAATATTTTCATTTCTTGTTTTTCGTAATTACAGGCTCTATTCTGAAGATATAAAAACTAAGTTTTCAATACTCTTCTGTTATGGCTGCTGAAGAAACTTGCTACAACATTAAAATTATACTAATTTATAAACAGTATATGATGTAAGTTTTTTCCATTTATTTGAAATAGACTATGGTCAGGATTGATATTACTTTTGTGTACCTCAAGTTGCATGCAACAATTTAAATATTAAAGTTATAATTTCCTAATGCCAAATTTACTTCTTAAATTTAACATGTTATTAAATTTTAGAATTTAAAATTTAGTGCTTGGAAACTAATAATACAAGAATACTTATTATCTAATTATAGAGGTTAAATCAAATAGTATATCTAACAATTAATCTAACACATCAGCACATTAATCTATATCTGCTGAAGACCTATACTGAGAAAAAAATATAGTCAAAACTACCAGAATATGGTAGAATTCATCGTGTTTCTGGCTCTATGGATACACCTTGGTGATGATTGGTACCAAGGCACTTGGTGAAGTGCCTTGGTAATGATTTAGAGAAAATTAACAATAAAAGTGATAAAATATAAGTGATAAAAATTACCATATAACTGATAAATACAATATAAAAGATAAAAATTTGGCAATTTTATCAAACCTTACATCATGGAATGAAAACCATTTATTTCGTTAAGTTATTTCTCAGTTTTGTAATTTTTACCTTGCATCAGAAAGGTTCTGGTTTCGAATCCCGGGAAAGGCATGTATGTTTGTTCAATCCTTGTTCTATGTCCATGCCAACAAATCTGCCCTTCAAGTGCCTGTACCTACGTCAATAGGTTATTCCTCAGGTGGGCAATGGAAAAAAATCTGTTGTAGTTAATTCCGAGATAAAACGCAGCTCCATACACAAATACAGCTTGTTTATTTCATGAATTATAAATTATTAAATATGAACTAAAAAGTCACTATATTCCTATGATAATTTAAATCTTTTGTTGTTCTTTCAAAAAATTTATTTATTGCAAAAAAAGCACAGGTAATAGGACGCGGGATATTAAATAAAATCTAAAAATACTAATAAGTATACTTAAACTTCTTTAAATCAATTTATTTTAAATATGTTTCATTTTTAATTTACCTGAAAAAAGCCATTGTTTAAAACTTTTATCTTTAGAATAAACTGTCGAGTTGTAACAATAAATATTTTCGAAATAAACACCTGCCTTTCTAGAAGTGTTTAATGTTCAATACATTAAAGTAGATTAAAGTTTTTCACAAAACTTTTACCTCTCATTCACAAAGTACCCGGGGTAAAACTGATGTTTGTATAACTATTAAGAAGAAAACCATTTCAGTTTAAGCGAAAGGAAATTGCTCGTAAAATGTGTACTCAAACTTTTACTTGAAAGCAATCAAAAGTAACTTTTTTGGAAGAAAATAAAAAGCATTGTTTAACATCGCAGAGTGTATTATAGTCTGGGAGGAATTCCCAAATCAATATTATTTTATCGAAAATACTTCATTAATTGGGGATAAATTTATTTTGGGAAATATTAGTTAGCTTTTATTTTAAAATTAAAAAAAAAATATTAAAAGACATTTAGCTGATTTTCTCTGATGATAAAGAGCTATTTCTCATTTTTGAATTTAAATACTTTTATTATTGATTCAACTCTTGTTAAATCTCATATGCTTGGTTTTCATGATATTTTTGTGTAATTTTTAAACTATTTTTTTGTATGTAAACTACTGTAGTAACTAGGAGCAAAAGTTGCCTTTTATTTTATCGTTTTATCGAACACTGTTGAAGAGTGTTAGTAATGATAATGATAATGTTAGATAATTTAAAAATTTAGGTAAAGATATATATATATATA
>NC_092205.1:49669694-49702318 GCF_043381705.1 Parasteatoda tepidariorum | reverse complement strand
TTTCGAGTAAGTGGACCTATTAAATAATAACAGAACAAAATTTCTCTTTCTTAGTTCTGATCTGAAATAAACAACATGTTTATCATTTTTTTTAAAAATTTTATTATCAATTAAAGAGCGAAAACATTTTCTTGAAAGAAAAAAAAATCTGTAAGAGCCTTTTCTTAGAAGTAGAAGATATTCAATTCTTGAAGATATTCAAACACTTATCTATAGTGTTAAGGATGATTCTGATCGGTTGGCTGAACATTTTTATGACCAGGTTATTATTAGTTCTTTGAATAAAAAGCTGAAGGTTTCTTTATTTATTGAATTGTTCATAAAATTAGGAATATTTCAGAAAAATTAATTTCTTCTTATATGTTTTCCATTTTTTTTTATTTCTACTAGAATAGTTAGACGCTTGACTAAACACTTTAATCTTCCATTTTTATTTTTTATTTACGTAATTAAGCTGTATTAAACATTTTTGCATACTAGCGTCGAATTATTTTTTCAATAACTAAACGCTTTTATCTTCATTGTTTACATAATAAGAATGATGTTGAGCAGTTTATTTTCAGCTCGAAATTTTTTAAACTGTTGAATGAATGTGACTGAAAGGGTCTTAAAATTTTAACTACTTAGTCTGTTCGGTAAGAAGAGGTTTTAAAAAATTATTGGCAAAGTACTTATTTTTATTTGCCTAAGTAGAGCATGCTTAATTAATTTTATTATATTGATTTTGGATTACTTTTTAATTTTTATTTAATTTTTCTTAAAATTCTATTCGAAGTTTAGTTCTAATTTAAAAGATTTTTACTTCTTTTCATTCAAGAAAAATGCTATGTGTTACAACTGATGGTTCATCCTTTATTTTAACCAACTTTTTTTTTATTGTATCTAAACAATTTTATTCAGTTTTTTGTATATTTTCAAGTTGAACTATTTCAGTTTGAAATATATTTTAAAAAAAATATTACTAATATTTCAATTCATTCATTTAGACATTAAATATTTATTATGAAAAAGGGATTTTATAATGAACTCTGTTATGGAATTTTACAGTGGATGCTAAACTATACAATATTGAGGTAGAAAAAATTTATTTGTTTCTTTTACTATCGTACATTTAAGTATTAATTTTTGAAAGTCAGCACTTTAATGTAGACTTTTTTATGACGCTTAAAATATTTCTTAAAATGTGTAACTATTTCTTCGAAATGAATTACTGAAAAAAGTTTCTTTCAAATCATTGATTTATTTTTAAGCACTTAATGTTACGTTATAAAGTAACAGTTTTTACTACGCGCAAGATTTAACTATAGAATCTGTTTTTTTTAAAAATCTTATTAAGAGAATGTATGAAGAAAAATGTTTTCAAAAATAAAGCTTGATCTGAATCTAATAATTCATAGATGAATTGAGATTTCAGATAGAACCAATAGATTTGTTTTTCTTCTACATTTTAAATTATTTTTTCGAGATCAATATTTTCTCAAATTCTTTCTTTCAACACAGTGGTATACATTAGTATATATCTGAAATGCTGAATTGTGTGTTTTAAAAAAAATTTAAATTAGAGTCATACATCTATATGAATGCAGAGACACTCGAAAGATATAAAACATAAATTGAAATGCTATTGTATTTGCACAAAACGCTGTTCATTTTGTGAAATATATTATCTATACAATTTTCTGTATGATGTTATTTGTCTTTGAAAAAGAATTTTTTTTTAACTATTTTATAAAATAAATAAATTATTTCAATGAATATTATTATTGTGTTATAAATAAAAGTACAATATATTTCAATTTCGAAATGCATTAAAAAGAATTTTTATTCACATTGTGTTTTAAATGACAAATTCTATGCAAGTGTAAAAGGAAGTAAGATTTTAACTTGACTGGTATTTCATTTTAATTTCCTTTTTTTAATTATAGTAAAAAAGGCTGCATACCAGTATTTCTTATGGAGAAGAAAGTAAATAATCAATTAACAGATATTATTAAACACTGAAAAATTATGCACAAAATTAAAAAGTTTAAACCCAAGCAATTTTGTTAATTGGAATTAATTCCAAATTTTCATTTATTATTTGCTCCTGCATTTCATGCTGGCTTTACATTACTACACTAGGCAAAACATATATTTAAAAGTACTTTTCCTTTTTTCTCAGCAAGGTAACAGCTCCGGACTGTTCTTGGTCTTTTTCATAATCTTCAGAATTTGAAACCATGTGACCCCACAATTGATTTTGTCCCTCCATCCATTTATATTTAATATTTTTAGATCACCCTTGAGACAGGTTTTGAGCTTTGCACCACCCTTGATTTCAAGTGTGGTTGGTCTGACTATCAATGCATTTTTAGTAGTCCCAATGTCGTTAGCTCTAATTTGATGTCCAGCGCATCTACTTTCAGAAACCAGTTACGTGATTTTTTTTCAGAACTCCAAATTTTCCGCTGCCTTTTAAAAAACCAAAATGTAATAAACCTTTCTTAGAAAAAGGCTCATTAAGGAATTCAGACTGCCAAAAAAAAAATAAGATTAACTAAATACAGTATTATTTGGTTCACTGCTTCCGCTCAAGGGCAATACCTGATAGTAAAAACTTATCTCAATCGAGTAATTTTATTCGCTATTTATCTCTCCCAGGGGAATAAAAACAAGTTTCCACAGTATTTATTTTAAATGCCTACATTAGCTTAGTTATAACACCTATTACCACAATTCTAGTAGTACAAGTCATAGTTCTATATAATTACCAAAACTGAGCATCATCGGCGTATATTATAGTTTGTTGATTTTTTATGGTCACCCTATGTGAATAATTACAATTCTCCATTACAATTCTTCAAGTACAATTTTTCCATTGAGTTTTCTTTTTTAAAACATAATTATTTTTTTTATTCCGATTCCCCTTGAAAATTATTTAGTTTCACAGGAACACGCTTTAAAAGCATAACGTTAGAGAAATTCTTTTTAGAATAAATCAGTATTTACAAAGTATAAATGAATATATAATATGAAACTTTGGTGGCGTTTCCCTCACATGCTAACTACGTTAATCATTGAGCTTACCTGACATAACGCGTACAGATAATGGGATAATTACAAGTGACGCAGTTTGAGTATCTTCATTCTGATTCATTATGGAAGCGTGGCATTTCTTTACGTTAGCAACTGTTGTTTCCATTCTATTTCGAGTAAGTCAAGTCCGTCAAGTATTAATTCTCTTAAGTGACACATTCCTGATTCTTATGCAAATATTTCAATTCTTTTACTATATATTTCTTAATTAAAACAAAGACTGGCACGAAGTCACGCAGAACAAAAACATGCTAATTATACATTTAAGTTTCCAGGTATACAAAACAAAAGTATATAACGGTTACAATAAAATACCCAAACAAATAATAAATCTAAGTTAAGTAAAAGACGTTAAGTAAGTGAAACTGAAAGAATTATATTTTAACAAATTCGACGTGCTATATGACGTTTTATTTAACTAACTTCATGGTAATTAATACTTTAATTTATGTGGAGATACTTAGCTCGACTATAAGAAGCCATCTTGTTTATAAAAGTTCAGCCCGTGCTGAGGTCATTGGTCACGTGTTGTTTTTATCAGGGATTGTATTTTCCTCGAGTTGCACGTACTGAATTCAACGTTAAATAAAAAAACCGCGGAAACTCCTTTTTTGAGATGTAAGATAGAAAACATCACTATTATTATCTTTATTGCAGGAGAATCGTCTTCAGTTCAATTTAATATTTGTTAACACTAATGAATAAGAAAAATTCCTTTTTCCACAATTTTTAGTGTGGAGGACTTAAATAACCCTTGTTGCTGTAGTCTAAATTTTAGGATTATAGCACGTATTAGAGTTTTAAGAGAGACGCATGCTTAAGCAAATTCTTAATTATATAATTATAGACAAATCAAAATTTGCCTGATTGATACATATCTTTTCTTTTTAAAAATTAAATGAATTCTTTGGCAATATTAATATTATTACTTTTATGTGATATGAAAATAAGTAGTATATTGATAAAATGTCGAAAAGTGGTTAAGCTGGAAGGCATCTTGTTATTTTTTTCACCTAGAACAAAATAATACGTTCGGATGCGTTAACTCTTTTGTATTATTAACAAATGTTAAGTACAAAAATGTGAATATCATATAATGAAAATCAATATACTAAAGTATTACGAAAATTATGAAAAAATGCGGAATCCACATTCATATATTTGAAATTTTAAAGATTAAAATGATATTGAAGATAAGATTAGTATTTAAAACAAAACATATAAAATTTTCAAAGCATGATTTTCTTAAAAAAGAAAAGACTTTCAGTCAAAAAGACTGGGGCTAAGTGTATATATTTTGTTTAATATGTTAGTAAAGTAGAAAAGTAAAATAGAAAAGTTATAGTTAGAAAAGTAAAATAAACGAAGGAACAATGTACAAAGTAAGAAAATTATTTCAAGTACTTCTCGATTAGTTTCTGCAACAATAATAATGATAATAAATAAATTTCATAAATTAATTACATTTTACTTGAGGTGAAGATAGATATTTTTCTAATTGCATGCGCTGCTAATCTAATAAATTCGTCATGTCAAAATGTTTAATTTAATCGAAATGAACTTTGATGTTTGTTTTCTGGAACATTTTTTAAAAGCAATGATTAATCTGTTAATTTTATTTTGAGAAACTGTTTTGAATAATAAGTTTTACTTATACATTTTTTACTTCTCTCTAATTTAATTAATTGTCAAACCATAAAAACTATTTATAATATGATTGTTAATATATGAGAAATATATCGTTTTTAGGTTGGAACAATAATATTAAATTTTTTGCTGCAAGAAAGACATTAATTTTCATGTTTATCTTTGAGTTGAAAAAAAATGCGAACATGAAAAGCACTTAAATTAAATAAAGAATGCATCACTGACGACATTATTTATTTATGAAAATTTTCCGAAAATGCTGTTTGATAATTCTGTACTTTATTGTTTTTAAATTAAATATATATTTGTAAACTGTTTTTATATTTGTCATAACTAAAATTACTTTTATACAATGTCATGATAAAAAAAATAAAAATATAGTTTCATAAAACTGATAATTTTCGTGTACGAACTACACAAAAATATTTTATTGCTGAAAACTAATTTGAAATATTTCATAACCAAAATTGAACTTTATTTTATATTATTAAAGAAACTTTTTTTTATAAAAAAATGCGATTTCAAACAACTTCATATTCTAGCAGCCCCTATAAGAAACTTCCTAACTTATCCTGGTTCGATGCAACACTCTTTTCCATTGTGGATGCAGTATCCCCATCATTTTAAAACGTGCTAATTTCAATTACGGTGGGTGACAAGGAACATCTCTTTCGCAGTTCCTGCACGTTGGTGACCATGGAAAACGAACACTCAACTATATCATTCCTCTACATTTGACATCATTTCATTACTTCAGTGTGCTCCATGGTGCGCCTTGACTCAGGAAACAAATCGTCTAAATATCAAACAACGTTAGGGCTCGAACTTCATTCCCCATATACGAGAATTAATTTACGGACAGACCTGTATTTTATGGTCAAGTTATCATTACGAGAATTGTTTTATTTTGGAGCTCACTGCCTGTAATACATTTTGCCGGTGCAGTCAACGCGCAGTTAAAGTTTTAGAAAATAAAACTTATGTCCTGAAATCTTGTTTCATTTAATATGAGTGCCGATTCTCTCGGTTGCGACAATAGTTCCTCACCTCTCTACAGCTCGTGGAAATGCATTTTCTCCTTATTTGCCTCTCTTGGCCACAGTAAGATTTCTTGATCTGTTTTGCATCTTTTTTTCTCTTTCGGATGCTGTGGTTTTTCTAGTTTCGTTCCACTCCTTTATTTTCCCATTTTTCGCTGACAACGTTACGTTTCGTATTGAAATTCACTTTCGTTTCTTCTTATTTATGTGTGGCAAGTCTTGAAAATAAGCGCCTGTTTTTCAGTCTTTGAAACACTTCGACTGTTATTTCCACTTTGTATATTTTTGAAGTGAATGAAGCTTTTAATCTAAAAACCTGTAGTTTTCAAATAATGATACTTCGTAAGTTTTAAAATGTTGAACGACAAATAAATCCTGATATTAATAAAAAGTTGAATAACTCATATACTAGAAACATTACCAATTATTTCCTTTTAATATCTAATTCGAACATATTATTTAATAAGCTCTAAAGTGTTTATTCATCAAATCTTAAAATGATCAAAATAGCACTTCTTATATCCAATCTGTCAATGCAATCTATTCTCTTGTCTTAAAAACCAGTTTCTTGTAATGTTTAAAAGATCTTTTATTCTGTTTTCCTTTAATTGAAAATGGTTGTTTTCAGTGACAAATTAGTTAATTAAAAGTCAAACATGTAACCAAAGCTTGTTATTCATGTCAAGTCGGATGTAACAAACTGCTAAACTGGATTAACAGCAAAGATACCTTTCAGTTAAATGTACGTATCGAAATCGAAATCTAATTTAGAAAAGCAAAGTTGGGTATGCAATGCTGATATTTTTAATTGTTTTACTAATTATCACAACGGAAAGTAAATCCTTGAAATCAGACAGCAAAGGTTACATAACATACAAGATCGTATTTTCTAATTAAAAGTTTGTTTTAAAATTTTTTTTTCCATTAACTGAAATAGACTTCATTTATTATGTTATTAAAGTAAACAAATTAAATAAATTTTAGATTTTAATGCTGATAATTGTTACGTTATTCTTAATTATTAAGATAAAAAGATTGGAAAAATGTTTGATGTTAAACTTACTTAACTTCATTCTGTCTTCCTTGGATTTTTTTAAAAATTGTTTTGTATGTGTTGGGAAATTTCATTATTGTAAAATAATTTGTTTCAATGCTAGGAAATACCAATTTATAAAAAATGAATGTACTAAGAGAAGCAATATCAAAATAAAGTAATTATAGTAATTGTTTTAGATATTTAGATATTTTAACCTGATTTTTGAAGAATTGTACTACAATTAAGAAAAACTCTGAACAAAAAATATAAATTGATAATTATAAAAGGGTTGAAGGGCTTGATAGACACTTAGTGTACAAATCATTTAACCTTGGTTAAATGGAAATATAACAATTTTACAAACCATTATCTATAGTTGTAAGTTAAAATAAATTAGATTTACTTTATAATTTTATTTAGAAAAATGGTTGAAATAATCTGTCAGGTAGTTTTCATTTCAAATACATTTTCATTATACTATTTTTTACTGTGTTCTATGTTCTCATTATATCATTTTTTACTGTGTTCTATGTTCTCATTATATCATTTTTTACTGTGTAGCTTCAGCCTTTTCCACTAGAGTTGATTGTTTACTTTTAATAAATTAAGCATATTGTAAAATGCAGGAAAATTGCCATTCTTTGTAAACTAGAACAAATATTAAAAACTTATGTACCCATAATTTTGACCCCATACAGATTTTAAGACATTTTATCCCCATACATAGCTAGAACATGTTGGAGCACTTTTTATCTCTCTATTTTAAACTTCATAATTTAAGTAAGATTTGCAATTTTAAAGTAACCGTTAAGTACACAAACATTTTCTTCAGCAAAATATTTTTTCCAGAACATGCAAATTTGAAATTAAAAAAAATAAACAATGGTCTGTAGGGGAGTTTTGAAAGGTTTAGAAACTGCTTTTGGAAAAAATTATATTACATAAAAAAATAAAAGTTCCGAGTGCAAATATTTCTCTACATTATAAATCGGGTCACCACCGCTGTTTTGGGAGTTCAATTTAAAGTCACATTTTAATTCGCTGCACAAAAAGTATAAATCTTGGAAATTTGAAAATGCGCATGTGTAGAAAAATGTACAGAGAGTGCAATGGAATTAAAAAAATTACCATTCGATAATCAGTTTGAGAATTATTAACTGTTACACTTGTGGGGTCGGATAAATACGATATATTTCACTCTATGCACAGTTGAATTGTAGAAACTAGTTAAAAGGGCCGCTTTTGCTTATAAAATGACATATGACAACATTTATTACGGCGAATGACGACATTTCCGGATATGGATTTTTTTGCAGTTTTAATCCTGATGATGTGTTATAACTCTTCTAAAGTTTGTTGCAACATTTATACATCTCCCTGTTATATAAAACGTTTTTAAACTTGTACATGTGGGCAAAACTAGACTTAAAATATTGTAAATTAATCAAATTTTACCTTAGAGAAAGAAACCAATTGCAGCTATGCAAAAATATCTAAGAACTGTTAAAAAATCTTATGCAATAGAAAATAAATGTTCCCCAGTGTTATTTTTCCATTTGGTTACACCTACCTTCTTCGGGGTGTATCTACGAATAGGACCCTTGGGAATAAAAGACTCGGGCCATATTTGACAGCAAATTTGTGTGTTTCAAAAGAGCTAATTTTAATGGCATAATTTATTTTTATTTTGCAGCTCTTGGCAATTATTTTAAGAGTAATAAAAATCAAAGAGTAAGAAAAAATTCTGTCAATATCTGGCTTGCAGATATATTGTATAACTCATCCAGACATTTAAAAGCAAAAAAAAGTTTTTTTTTTTGCAGAAAACTTTTTATAAGTGCTTTTTCCTCATAAAACAGTTGCGTGACATACAATTAGAAGTCACCTTTGTACGTGTTTTCAAACAGGAAATATGTTTGTCTCTTCTTTTTAATTTCCAAGTAACATGCAGTAATAATATATGCTTATATGTTTTGAATTTCGATCGATTTTGAATTTTGATTGCTACTTCTTTTTTCTCCTTCTCGTTCTCTTAAATCTCCTACGTTTTCTACGCTGAAGTCTTTTCCGCCGGGTTTAAACAAGAAATATTTTACTGATAGAGAGATTTAATTACTCTGCCATAAGGTAATCAAGTGTTCCACGACGAAAGGTGAAAAAATTTTCAAAGTACTACAATTGGCCAACGATTAGTCTTTCTTTTTGTCATAATATTTTTGCAGCACATCATAGCATAATTAAGTTTTATTACAGCCATAGATGATCATACTTATGCAATATTGCACTTCAGAAAGCAATTATTCTTTGAAACGTAAAATACAAATGGTTTACCTTTAGCAAAGGCAAATCTTGAACTGCCTTTGCTTGCCTTTCATTTTGAAATCACCACATGAATTAACGTTTTATTTTTATTTTTTAATTAAATATTGTTTTATTCTTTTATAAAATAATTTAGCCCAAATTTTACGAAATACGTAAATCATCCTAAGTAATGTCATGCTCTCTTAAGCCACGCTTTTGAATGTCCTATACATAGTAAGTGTTGCACAAAATACAGATTTAAGTGTCACTTATAGCAGGTTCTCAGAGTAAATTATAAAGGAAAAGCACTTCAAAAGAAAGTCCATTCATATTCTGCGAGTAGTGATAAAAACTGAGTAGGACCACAAGCTAGATTCCTTCAAACTAATTCTGCCTTATCGACATTAATCGACATCAGTGATCGACATTTGCATACGACATTTGCAGCAAAAATTTTTTAAATTTTAGACATCTATTTTTTATTTATTTATACCATCAGTCAGAGGAAAAGATCATTTTGAATGGATCATCAGAAACAGACTCGTTTTCACTACAATTATGGATTTAATCAAACTGAAAATACCACAAATCGAATAAAACTACATTTCATCTTATCTAAAATATTGAAATTGACTCAAAAAGAATTTCCTTCTCTCTAATTTGCTGAAAATACCAGACATATCTATTCCCATTACCCTTTTATTTCATAATTTTAACCAAATGCTTCATAAGTTCATTCCTTTACTCATATAGTTAAACCATCTTTATATCCCATCGCTAAGCCTATAGCAGCTACATTTCAGAAACAAAACAATTATAGGCAAAGAGAAAATGTATTTTCATGTATTGAGCAAAAAACATAGTTCCAAAGAATACATTAAGATTATTTTTATCTGCAACAAAAATAAAGTTCTATTAATATTAAATTTAGGCGAAAATTTGAAACAAAAAGGGGAAAAGTTATAAATCTATATAAAATTGAGATAAGTATTTGTATAGATATAGAGGTCTAAACTTCATTTTGGAAATAAAATGACCCGACAGCTCTAGTGTAAAGTATTAGTCAATCTAAACGCACTAATATTATTTTCTCGTGACTAAAGATTTATAAATATTCTCTTCCTAAGCAAGACTAAAATCAGTTAAGTTGCTTTACAAATACATTTTCAAAAAATGAAAATATAATGTAAAAATGTTTTTGGGTAATGGTAGTTTCTGTCTCTCACTAAGTAGTTAATTAAAGACTTAGGGGCACTAACTTTCGCTGTAGTGTTATTGATTATTTAGTGTCATAATTAGAAGTAAACATAGTACTAATGTTACCGCGGGGCTCTTTGACGTAATGAAAGTCTCCAGGTACAACACTTTCCCCGAATCTTAATGATAAACAAAAATTTAAAGAAATTGTGTTTATTTTGCTAATGATAGGATAAAGGCTACCGACAGTTTTCTTGCCAAAAGACAGATTCCAGATTCCATGAAACACATGGAGGAAATCTTTTAAAATAAAAAAGACGATATAATAGCGTGGTTATAGTCCCCCTATTTTATTCAATAAATAAATAAACAAATAAAGAAAAATAAAGTGATTACATGGCCTTGTTCTCCAGGGCTCTCCTGCTGGGGTAGTCCTGATGTGGTATGCGGTTGACCAGCTACAAAAACATGGATTTCATCTTTTAAAGGAAATCTTCAATTTTGCCAGCATAATTGAGGAATTTCAGCTACATTTGAATGATATTTTTCCTCAAAATTTACTTGTGATAACAGAAACGTGTTGCAGTTTTGCTTGCAACATGTTTCTGCACCTTAGGTAGCCGACACATTTACTCCCTACCAAACTGCGCCCCATGGAGTTACAAATATTTAAAAGAAATTATGAGGGTAATCATAAGTATTGTTTTTTTTTTTACTTTAAGCTTAATTAAAGTGTGAATTAGTTAATTTAGTTAGCTTAATTTAAGTTAAACTTAAATTAAGCTAAAGTTAAGCTTAATATCATATCGAAATATCAATGCAGTTTAGGAGCCCAACCGTAAGAAAAACGGCCAAACTAAGCAAAAGCATATGTAGATAAAAAACTTTCCCAATGAAGACTAGCCTTGAAGTGCCATCAAATTACACTTTTAACACAGAAGGTAGCTTTGATGACTAACCGTAGAAAGAAAAAATAAACGTAAGTACTTTATAAGAAAATAAATTCATCAATTAAAATTTAAACACACTTCTACGACGAAAATTACTTAAATTTAATAAACTGAATAATGAAAATACAAAAAGTTAGATTTAAGAAAAAAACAGAATTAACTGTGACGAGGACTAAAAGATTGTTTAATTTGAAAAGTTGATATATTTTGTTAATTTAAATACTCATAACAATAGCAGCAATTTTCTTTTCAGGTTAATGTAAGTCACGACTGCGTTTGTACTTGTATCGAGATACACACAACATTTAACCAAATTTAGTAGCTAGATTGTGTGTGAATGTAAACAAACACTCACAAAGATTAAACAATACTAAGCTACACTGTTAAAATTTTCTTTGAAAAATTATGGTAAAATAACTGGCAGCTGTCTGTCCATCCGATTAACCGTAAAGTTTACGGTAAGGAAAATTTTCCTTCATGGTTTTGAAACTATTTTCAAAAAGTATGGTTATGAAACCATGAATACAAAACTCGACGGTTTTTAACCCATTTACGACTAGCATTATTCAAAAACGTAAAAAAAAAAATGAATTATTCAAATAGACATAGGAGCTCGGTTTTTCGTAAGGTAATGGGCATTGGAGAGTGCTGGATACTGAAAATTCTCCATGTGTTGAAGGGAAGGGAGGAAATATTGTGGTGTCAACACTAGGACTCGAACTCTAATTCTGCCGGTCATGAGATTGACGGATAAGGCCGCTCGGCTATGATATGTACTCAATTTTAAAGAACTAAGTAGCTTCATTAGGTGGTTCTAGTTGGTGCGATAAAATTCTGGTTGTTTAACAGTTTGATTACCATTTTTTTTATGGTTATTTGACAGTTTTGATTAAATATGGTAAAATAACCATTCAATAAATTGTTATTTAACTATTTTTTCCGAGAAATTTCTCACGGTGTACAGTTAGCGTATAGATTCTCATCCTTTTTAAGGTTGCCGCCCTCTGAAGGAGCAAAAAACATTTCAACGCCCCTCTTCGTGAAAATGCAGTTGTTCAGAGCGTGGGGACGGAGGGAGGTGTGCTGAATTATTAGGAAAATCTTAATTTCTTTACGCTTTAAATTTGTTTGATCTCTGTAAAAAAATATAATGTACTCATTAACTCGATATTTTTCTCGCGGCAGGTAATCGCAATCTATTTGTTATAATAAAAATTAATACGTTTAATGAAATAAATACAACAAAGAAACCTATGCTTAAAAAATAATTTATTCTCAATTAGATAATTAAAAAAACAACCAAAATGATTTTAACACTAAAAAATAGTATCAATGAAACAATCAAGTAACTATGTTAGTGGGATGATTGTACTTAATGGCTCAAAACCAATTTCTTAACGGTCGGCTCAATACTTTTAATGAGATGAAGACGCTAATCCCCTCGTTGCACAATTTTGAGTCGATTTCTCCTTTTTGTGATAAGATCTGTAACAACATTGATTCCACGTTCGACAAGCTAGGGGGAAGGGGAGGCAATTAAAAAATGTTTAATGATAGTCTACAGTCCAGGATAGAGACGACTGATGTTACCTTTAAGCAAAAATTCTGTGAGACGATCATCATTTCAAAGTTTACTTAGTTAAAAGTTCAACCAATTCCTCGTAAATCTGAACCTCTGCTGTTTCAATATTCACAAAAGGGTTCAGAACCCATAAACCCATTGAGGCACTTCTAGGGAACAAAACATCTTTAAAACGGTCAGAAAAGTTCATGTGCAAAGAGTCAAGGTGTTGACAATATTCTTGTGCGTCATCAGAGTGAATTTCGCCTGCTTGGCTGAACTCATTCCAACCAAAATTCTGCTTCCACGAAATGAGTTTTTTTAGAAAGGCAGAAATAACTGATTTTGTAGGGATCAAATTGAGCTCGTTGCCTTGAAGATGTAAATTATCACCCTTAAATTTTACAGATAAATCTGTCAAAGTCTTTCTTAAATTCCAGCAATCTGTCTCTCAGAGCTACATCTCTGTTTTCGAGGAACTCAAGCATAGAGTCGAAAAGATTCCAATACCTATTGAGACAGAAGCTTTTGGAAAGCCAGCGAAGTATCGGCAAGTGATTGAATTCTTTATCGGTTTTCTTTCACAGCTGTCTGAATAATCAATCGTAGAGAGCATTTCAATGAATTTTGTTCACAGCAGATATGGCATATTGCAATGATTGATGCAAACGGTTGCTGAGATTTTCCCCTACTAAATGCTTTCTGTGAATCACGCAGTGAACAGCTAAGATATCTGGTAACTTCCCTTCCAAAAGAGCAAAGTCGACTCACCATTGCAGGAGCCTATCAGTGGTAATAGACATAATATTCTCAAGAGGAATGTTTTTCTCTTTAAAATAATCTTTGAAAGTATTAGAAATAGATTTACCTTTGATATCTACAATCAAGCTTCTTGCAAAAAGCATCTCTTGAATAATTTTTCCTACCTTTACTAACCGGACCTATGCTTACAGTAAAGCCTACATTATCTGGCAAGGTTGATTTATCAACTTGAAGGGAAAATTCGTTGGATATCAAAAGTTTGCGTAAAGAAATTTCAACGTCTTCAGCCAATTCATCATTTCGTCGCCGCACTGTATCGTTGCTTACGGGATATTTTTTTATTACAATGGATGTGACTGGATGGTGTAAAACTGTTTCTAAAACTTCCTTGACAAACGGCAATATCAACTCTGCTCCGATGGTATGAGCTTTCCCAGATTTAGCAATAAATTTTGATATATTATAAGAAGTTATAAAACCATCGTCGCATTTTTGTGATGAGGTTGCTAGTAACCCAGAGACCGAAGGTGCCTTCAGAAGCGTGAAAGAAGATGTTCATGAAAAATGTCAAATCTTTATTTTGTTTGTCAGGATAAGTTTTTTGCAAATGCTCCTGATAACGGTAAGATTTCATTACCTCATTAGATAAAACTTTATTACTAAGTAAACACATGGGTAGTTGAGAGTTCAACAGTGATTGAACAAATCCCAACTTCAAGTATGTGGCACTGTATTGATGACACCTCTTTTTATTAACCAACATTGTTGGTGACAGGGGAAAAAACTGTAATGAAGCTAAGAAAAACCATTATAAGAAACACGGGTCAAATCAAAAATTCATTCTGAAAGCGCAATGACTTCAATTTTCACCAAATGGCTTGAATAAGTCAAAGGCAAAAGGTACAGACTCATGCGCTGAGGTGTGTTGGTTCGGATCGGAGAATAGGTGCCGTATAAGTTCGTTTTATTGCTGGTACAAATGGTGTATCGGATAATCTTTATTTATTATATTAATTTAATTTTTTTCTCTTTAATATTAATTTTAGATTAATTTTATTTATTAAATAAATCTTAATTTAATAATTTTATTTCTAAGTTTTAAATTTGAATGACAAAACATGCTCATCGCCCCCTACCGCCCAAAACATACCCAACGCCCCCCTACTGCCCAAAACAAGTTCACCGCCCCTCGGCATACTACCAACGCCCCCAGGGGGGCGGTATCGCCCCCGTTGAGAACGAATGAGTTAGCGTGATGAAAGTATGCATTGCTTTGTGATTATTTTGCTAAATATTTTCCCTTTCGATTTGGTAATGAAAAACCACATTATGTTTTTACACTTTCGATGAGGCATGAAATAAAGAAAATTTCGATATAATCTTGTTTTTTTTTAAAGTTCTTCATTTTACGAAAATATTTTATCAGTTTCTTATGTTTTCTTTCTAATATTAAAATTTTTTGAAACGAGGAAATTAGGTTTTTATTTTCTGTTTCAAGTAATAGTAATATTTCTGATTAACTCAGATGCACGAACATACATTTTTCTAATGTCTTTATGACTTTTTACAACAAAGAATTACCCAAAAGTATCTAAAATATGACAACAGTATTTAAAAATATTGTACCATTCTCCATTCTGGAAAAACTCCGAAAATCGATCATTTTATGATCCGTAGCATTTAACAACATTTTAAAAATTAATGATCAAATAAAATGAAACAAGTAACTGTAAGTAGAAACCATCATTCACTTTATTTAAACACATTAGCATAGCTGGAATCTTTATAAATAAAGATTTCGTCTAGTGTCTGGTAAAATTCTATTGCAAATTTATCATAGTACTAACAGTACCCAATGTGTTGTGCATGTATAATAAATTAGACCTAATAACAATCATTTGTTTATAAAATGACTATAAATTAACTCGAAAATTCTTAATGATAAATTGTTAATACTCTATTGCTTCTAGAAAAATGCACATTAGAAATAAAATTCCATCCTTTTTCATCATTTTGCTTTTAAGCCTGTCAAAAGCTTGTCAGAGATTCACAACTGAGTCTACTTTATAAGACCAGATAATATACTTAACTATGTGTAAAGGCGCCGAAAGAACTTCAATTTGGTCTTTTCCTATAAGCATCAATCAAGTCAGGTTTTTGGTAGAATAGAGTTAAAATTTCTGTTTTTAGATAATTTATCATGTGAGAAACGGGAGAAGTTTTCGAGTTAAATTGAACTTTTTTCCCAACTGAAAGCAGGAGAATGTTTTCTTCTCTTCTTCCTTACTTATAAATCATACCACTCAAGTATAAAAATAGATATTAATTTTAATTTTAGCGTCAGAGGATGTTTTAGTTATTTTCTAGCAAATCTTTTTTTTTTTTTTAAAGTTTATTGCTTAATTATATATTTCTTAAGTATTAATAAGAAATATTTATTATTTAATCACAATTAGATAATAAATTCAATTTCTCTTTAATCTTTCTAGTTATTTTATTATCTTACATAAGTTTTTTGTCTGATATTTGCTGCTGCGGTTGATCTACTACTTAAATCTATTTAAAACTAGTGAAACAAAAGTTTAAAAAAAAAAACAAAATAAGTTAAAAGTTTGAGGAAAAAATTTTTTTAATAGTTTTATTGACTGCAAAAATAGGATAAAATAGCATCGCTTTTTTTAATTAAGCTAGTCTATGATGCCTTGAAAGAAAGGAATGACTTCGGTTCAATTCACTGAAGTGCCTGTTACTATTGACATTACTCTCAATTATTTTCAACTGGGGTCATCTATGATGCGCAATAGCATCCCCAACTAGAAATCCTGATATTAGCCCTCGCTGACGTTCTATAATTCCTTGCAAAAGGTGGAGTTCCCAATCAGCACCTAAGGTGAATGAGGCCATCATGGTACAGCATATTAAAACAAGATTGATCAGAAAAAAATATTGCAAATCTGCTCCGCAATTTTTATGTTCTTAATCCCACTGCAGTCTCAAGAGTCGATGGCTTTGCGTTAAGATCCCAGGGAGGTCCTATGTAAAGGAGTTGTTCCAAGCAGTCCAACGGACAACAACCGCCGACGAATTGACGAGGCTGACCTTGATACATTTGCAGCAGTAGGCAAAGTGTGGCAAACTGTTTAGCGGAAGTTGCGAAGTCTGTCATCGGCGTATAGACCAAGCTTCTATCAAATTCCGTTTATGTACCTTTAATGCAGTGTTTCCCAAAGTGTGGTACGCGTACCCTCAGGGGTACGGGGACAGTTTAGCAGGGGTACGCGTTTTTATGGGATGCAATAAACGAAAATTTCAAAATGTTTCATTTAAAAACAAAGCTAACCATGAAAATTTACGATTACGTAATTTTCTATTGGGTATTTTTTGCAGAGTTAACAGTTAATAATTATTGGTGTCAACAGCCGGTTGTGATTTTAAACTTTTGTAGAAAAATTTTATAGTAAAAATACATTCATTTTTTATTAGTGGTACACAGCGTTACGAAAAATTTAGAAAGGGTACACAAAAGTCATAAATTTGGGAAACACTGCCTTAATGTACCCGAAATTGAATTTTCGAATCGTTCTTGTGCTGTGAGTGTTGCAGCGAAACAGTTGTAACTGTGCTACGAATGTGGAAGAAGTGAACCCTTCACACACGCAGAACACTGTGGTACTACCTGATTTACCCTGAATTTTAGAAATCAATACACGTTAGAAAAATCTCTCGTTGCGAAGAAAGATGATTCTCCACGTTTCAAACTACATAATTGTCTAAATGCCGCCTTCCGTCACCAATGAAACACAGTTGCGTTTTACCTAACATTACAAGCAGATTATTGTAGAAAACGTTAAACGTCACGTTATCGGTCTCTATTTATACTGCTCAAAGAGCATGGTTCACAGTGGTAACTTAGAAAATTAAATCATTTGCTTAAAACATTATCATTTACAATTGCTGACACTTATAGCTTAATCGCATAGTTCCTGGATCGAGCTGATTTTTTCTTTTACGAACACGTGCAAGCTAAAATAATCTACATTTTTATAATATTTTAGTAAATGAATTCTTTAATGTTTTGTATTTGTAAAAGATGCACGTTAAGCATATTAAAAAAACATGTAGTTTTTCATTAAAATTGAAAAGTTATGCTAAATAAGATAACAATGAATAGTATAAATTTCAAAGGGAGATAAATGAAGGAAAAATAATCCAAGTCATCATCGGTAAAATTAAATTCGGTAACCATTGGAAATTAGAATCCTTTTCAGAAGTTTTTGAAATGTAAATTTGTCATTAAAGAGAGGAAAAAAAACGTATAAAACCCATTCTCTTGATCTTCTTATGTATTTTTTTAATGTTACAAAAACTAATTTTCTTGATTGTGAATTTTTAACATATTTCAGGAGAAAAAAATTTTTTACATGATATTTAATAAGCTTGTAATAGCTTATTTTGCTAACGATGAAGCAATTTTTTTTCCTGAGAAACAAAAAACTAAAGTAATATTTCAATCATTTATGTATTTATTTCGATTAAAAAATTTTGAACAGATTAAGCTAGGAACAAATTACAAGCTGCTATTTTTTATACTACATGAAATAATAACAATTGTTTTTGATGATAAATTTATTCATTGAAATGTAATCGCTAATTTTTTTAAATAGTTTTCTTCTTTTCTCAAATGATATTGTGGAATTCTGAAATTTTCTATATCATATGTGCTTTACAGCTGCAGAAAAGTTTTTTTTTGTCATTCAGTAATTATTTTAAACAATTTGTGCTTGTAGAAAAAAGAACATGTTTAAGAATCTAGAAAGTGAAGAATGAAAAAATTAGGTTATCAACTGAATAGCAGCATACTATATCGTGCTAAAACTTGTTTTAAACTATCTGGCAATCAGAATTTTGACAAAAATGTAGTTTTTTTTTGTTGTTGCTTTTGTAAGTATTCTGAGCTTTGCACAAAATGATTTCTTCTAATACTTCGTATACGATATTTTTATAACATTCTGAGCTATAAACCATACAGTAAGTTTAGATGTTGTTGTATAAATTTCTTCTCTTCATCTATTATTAGTTTTAAATAAAATCTATATTAGCTATGTACAGTTTTTATAGTGCGGAATGAACATTCAGTCTCACAGCATTTCCCAATCATTTAAAAAAAAAAGTAAAAAATATTATGCGTGTTAAGTATCACAATTTATTCGCAAGAATTTCTAAGAAATATTTTTTTCCATTCAAAAAATGTTTTGCATTCTTGACAACAACCGAAATATGTAAAAAAAAATGGTAACAAATTGACCGACCTGTAAAAATTTAGAAAAAACAGGAAAAATCTTTTTTTTTTCAGAATCTGTCTATCCTTGAAATTTTTCGATAATTGATTAGAAAAACGTCAAAATCAAAAATTTGCTGCATGTTGAACATAAAACATATTAACATTTAAGCATCTACCAATTATGCGCATCTTTACATTCATTTTTCTTAAATAATTTTAAATCAAATGAACTGTATAAAAATTCGTCACTGTTCAAAAATATATATCTATGACAGAGAAAATATTTTTATCTCTTCGTAAATATTGTGAGTTGAAAGATTCTTGTCAAAAACCAACATGATTATAGACAAAAAACTAAAATTCCAAAATCAGAAAACATTTTGTAGGAATAAATCTATTTTTACTACCGGTCATGAAATAAAATTTACGAAACTTTTCCTCACGTATGTTAAAACTTGCTTCATAAATATTTCATAAAATGTATCCGTTCCAAGAATTCATAACAGGAAAAAGTTTAAATATTTCTGTTTATAAATGCCTTTAAAAGCTACGTGTAGTCTGCTTGAGAAATCAAATGTATAAATGCAATAAGATCTGTAATGTACTAGAAAAACCATCAAAAAAATAAAATAAATTTTTAATTTTATCCTTAAATATTGAACACTTACAAGAAATACATTCTTTAAGCTAAAATTAATAATTTGTTAGATCAAACTCACTAATTGCTATAAGCGATTTATAAATACAGTAGAATATAAAATCATTTAATAAAATTTTTATACATATATTATGGTAGATTATAATTACTAAATTATACTTATTATGAGAGAACACACTCTAAAAATTATGACGTAATACTTCTCCCGATTCAACTCTCGGTCTTCAACCCCCTCAAACATGTTGTTGTTTTTGTTTCTAATGCCACTTGCCACACGGGCAAGCCCTGCTTGGTGAAACCGAGCAAATTTAAGGCAAAGTCTGCGTTTCTTGTTTTTCAGTGGCGCCATCTATGGCCAAGAATTCGACTTCTACCATACCATCCGTCGCATCCGTTTATAGGCCGAATCCATTCATACATCCATTCATTCATTCACAGATCGCAATTTTGACCTGAATCAGAGAACGATCCATCTCCAATCCAGTACCCCCAGAGGTTTTGATTTACCCCCTCAAACATTGTTGGAATGAGTAATTTATTCTGACTTAAAACTGAGTAAAGCAATATATGCAATCTAAGTCGCGTAGTTAATCCCCCCCTTTTACTATCCAAGTCGGAGTAATACACAATCGTAACGAACTAATAATAAGTACATATATATAATAAAAGTAGCCAATATAATAAAAATAATTTTATGATATTGGTTATTAGAAAAAGCATCCAATCACACAAAAAATCAAAACGCTTCGCCTTTCATAGTAGGGATTTCTTGAAGGGAAGTGTTACATGACTCCTGTTATAATCAAGCCTTAATGAAGGGATTTTTAACACTTTTTGATTTTTCTTCCTCGTGAAGATCCAACTACCCATAAAGGACAAAACTTTTATGTCAGTTATTCCTCATAAAAGTTTTTAAAAATTTAATGGTAAAATATTTATTTGAATTAACCCCAATCCAACCCCGTATGGTGCATCCAGGGAGTTAATGTAATTGTATGTAGTTCTTTCACAGTAAAAGGAATTTTTAATGAAGAAAGGAAGGTTTGGTTCTGAATAATAATAATAATTATATAAAATATACTAATAATTATCGTAACACAAAAAGGAAGAAACAAGTCATAAAAAACATAAAATAATGAGAGAGAAAGGAAAAAAATAAGGCATTTAAAATATTTTAGTGAAAAAAAACTTAAGCGAATTTTTTTTAAATAAATATCAATAATTTAAGCGAAATTATTTTATTAGAATGTTAAAATGGAAACAATTTAACAATTTAACCGATTCGATAAAAATGAAATAAAACTTATGGAAATGGAACAGATGAATCAAAAATTGAAACAGATTTAATCACGAAAAAAAACACAAAAATTAAACGTATAAATGAGAGAAGAGTGACAATAGATATCTATGATCAACTTGCTATATATCTATGATCAACTTGCAAAATAATCCAAATATGTATCTTGAATTTGTGTATTTCAGCGTTAGTGGAATTCATTTTTAATGTAAATATTTACAATATTATATTTGATTTCGATTCAGTGTATTCAAGTTAACTTTAGATACCGTATATATTTGCTTCGAGAAATATTAATTTAATAAGCTTTTAAATTCTACATAACTAGAAAAGCATGGGAACAGAATGTTACTTAAATAGAGCTACGAATATGTTTGCTTTATTTCCTCTGAAATTTAATGCAGTATGTTGATTCCTGAGGCAAACTCTTCGATTAGATTACTCTGAAAAGACAAGTGTAATAAATATGACCTTTCTAATGGAAAGAATGTTATTTACTTAAGGAAAAAACTTGTAACAATATGCACTAGTAAAATTTTAAATTAGTATTTTAAATATATTTTTTCTAAAATTATACAAGAATTAATTATTTTGTTAAGCTTTATTGTGTTTAACAAAATATTCCTCACTTTTCTTATATGTAAAAAAATATATAAATATAAACATTTGAATAACATAATCTAAAATTTTAGTATCAGATTTGTCTTAAAACAATATTTTACTTTTCTCAAAACTTCCTACTTAAAAGTCTTTACATAATGAATCTAGTACCAGATTAGTACCAGGTTCCCTATGACTGAATGTCTGGATTCGTTGCTCCCTTCCCCTCTTTCTCTCAATGCTGCAAGTTAAATATAAAAGTTAAACAGAAAATAAATAGGAAAAAAAGTTCTAAATGGTTTAAAAAATGTTCTAAATTGTTGAATTAAAGAAAATATTAAGTGAGTAATTGTCTTAATTTGACCCCATTTCTAGGAAAATTACGTTTATTTTATTACTCTTTGAAAAAAAAGCTTGTTTAGAACTTCTTACAGTGACAGTTTCAAAAGAGTGTCAACAAAAAAGTTTAATAATGTAATTTGACTTTAAATATCAGATAAATATATTTTAATAGAAATTCCAGCCTAAATTATATTAGTCCAGTTTATAGTTATACTAATCCAGTCTCGTTCGTATAACTGTTTTATTTTACTCCCAGCATGTATTTATTAGTTCCAATGATATTTAAAAAAGAAACTTCTCTAAAAGTAAATTTAAAATATGTTAGACTAGTTTGTATAGAAGTCAAATTTGCTTTCAAAACATTTAGTTTACACTTGCATGAATGTAAAGTACACAAGAAAGTGAGACATTCAAAATAACTTTTGATCTAATGATCGGATATTCACATATTAGGACTAGATCTAAATAGTTCAAGGAGGTGATCTCTAAAATTCAAATAAATTAAACAATTATTAATTTTTTGTTACAAAATAAATTTATATTATCCGAGAAGGACAGATGTACTGAAAAAATCCTATCTGCACTCTTAGAGATTTGTTTAAAAAAAATGTCAGAAACATTTAAATGACAATGTATTTAATTGCTATTTTACCACATTCAAACAAAACTGTCAAATAACCATAAAAAAATGGTGATCAAGCTGTTAACTATGAGAAAAATCATTTATTAACTGCTTTCACCTTACTATGGTTAAACAAACGGAATATTATCGCACCAACTAAGTTCATCTAATAAAGCTACTTAGTTCTTTCCAATTCTTTACATATTATTGTCGAGAGTGCTAACCTGTCAGTCTCAAAACCAACAGAACATGGGAATGAGTCCCAGCGTTGGTACCAAAATATTTCCTCCATCCCTTGCAACACAGGAAGTTTCCAACACTCTCGAACGCCCATTACCAAACAAAAAGCCTTGCTCGTTTGTCCAGTTAAATTTCTTTTTTACGGTTTTGAAACCCCATACTAGATGTAAATGGTTAAAAAAACATATAGTTTTGTATTCATGGTTTTATAAACATGCTAGTTATAAACGGTTTAAAACTGTAAGCTTATAGACAGACTGCTGCTTATTTTACCATAATTCTAGAATAAACATTCTAAAATTGTGCATAATTTATTCATATTTTTATACAGAAGATTTAGAAGTAGTATTTCATGAATATAAGAAGATTTATGAATAGAACTTATGAATAAATTCTGAATAGTATGATATTGTTAAAAGTTTTTCTAATTTTAAGTAAGAGATTTAGTAGGTGAAATATATTTTACCCTTCGGAGATAGTTAGTATACCATTGTAATAGCTTCTTCTACTTTAGCATAAAATTCAAATTTTTCTTTTAGCTAGCAAATAAGTGATTTATTCTTAATTTTGTGATCTCCTTTTTTATTGTTTATTTATACAAAAGAGAGCAATTCTTTATACTTTTTCATTTTAGATTCTCTTTCTTAGTTTTTAATAAATAAAAATGATAGAATCAATAGTTGACTTGTTACTATAAGTTAATTCTTAAATATTTTACATAATCCACAGTAACATTTTAAATCAATTAATGTTTATAACAACTAATAGAACAAAAGTTTGATGAAAAATGTGCAAGAGAAGGAATTTAATCCCAAGTCTGTTTAAAATAATAATAAGACATTTTCAGCTAAATGGATTTCCTAAAATGAAAAAATATGTAGCGGAAACGGAATTAATTTCTATCAAAGCTTTTAGCCTGATTATTGTTGCAATAATTCCCTATCCATGAAATAATTCAGCCTTATTTACAGATCGATTGGTTTCTCACGGGAACTACACGCAAACTGAGAAGATTAATAAGTAATTTAGATTAATCTAAACATTTTATCACGAAAGATTTACTCATACTTTGGGAGAAGGAATAAGGTTTTGCGGGAGCATTTTTGAAAACGAATGGTTGAATATTAATCATTCCAATGCTCAAGAGAGAGCTTGTATACAATTTAAATGCGTACAGGAATTTTAAATTAAATGCTGAAACGCAATCAAAGAATCCACATTTGTAAGACTTTAACTGATTACGCCGTTTAATATTATAAAATGTTAAGTAAGAATTACTTGTTACAGAAAGGTACCATATTCAATGTTTTCGAGATAGATATTTGTGTAGAAATGTTTTTTCGTTATTTTTTTAAGAACAATGTTAAATATTGGGGATACAAGCATGTATAAAAAAATTCAGTTTTTGCCGATAAATCCTGATTTAAAAAATAGCCTGCATCCAGCTATTGAAAGATAATTTTTTTAAGTAAGCAGACTAGTGAGCTGTTAAGAGGGAAAGATAAGAGGTTAAGAGGGATATTGGAAGGGAAAAAAACAAAAACGATAGATTTTTAAGCATTAATAATATTTATTCAAAAACAAAAAAATAATAACTATCGTTTAATAATAATCAATTACCTTTCTTTAATTGATTATATAAGTAGACACTATCATTTAAAAATAACTTCCGTTTCACCTCATTTCCTTAATACAGTCTTAATCCTTAAAGCTTGTTAAGCAAATATAGGTCAGTGACCAACATTCAAAGTATTTTCCTCCATTTTTAAAAAATAATCTCCCTTATTAAGAATTTTTTGTTGTAATCTTGAAAATATTATGTTTATCATTTCCATTATACTTACTTAAATAAATTTGGTTCAAAACTAACAGGAAAGAAATAAAACTTACAAGGAAAATTATATCTTCTCGAAACTAGAACTAGAAATAAGTTATTTTCAGATTGAAGCGTAAGAACAGTTTGGTTTTACCGAGTTTTAAACAAATTTTTTTACTGTGCTAAATAGAAATTTCTTTATGTACCATATCTGCATACAAATATATATATATATATANCTTGTCATCGCACTTGTATCTTATGAATTATTATACAAATCTTTATATATATATATATATATATATACATACAATTTCCTTTTCAGTTTAAGATTATGCGAATGTTATTTTTTTTAAAATTAATCACCAATTAAAACTTACCTCAATAAATTCCAAAATTATTTTAGGCTTGAATAAAGTAGTTAGGTTGTCTTGGTAAGTATTATGATATTTCTTTTTTTTCAATTTCGCTACGTATAAATAACTAACCATTACATTATTCATTTGCACATTTAATTCATAATAATAAAAAAAATAAAACTTTTAAGTTCCAAATGCAGGAGCGTAAAAATTCTAAATACTCCTAGAAAGAAAAATATAATTACATTATTTGTAATATGCTTCCCAAGAGATTTTAAACAGGAATATTTTACAGAAGGGCTGTAATTATATTTCACTTTCTTCTACTTTTTTGATGTCTAATTAAATCTTTTGGGAAATGTATGCTCTAAATCACTGTTTCAAGAAAATTTATTTTACTTAAGAAATAATTTGTAGAATTTAAATCTCATAATTTTTTAATGCTTAAAGGGATTTTCTTTGTTAAATAGTATGCATTTTCTGTAATTTATTAAATAATTCATTTTTTAAAAATTTTTTGTCATAATAAAATGTGTTTTCTAAAGAAATATATAGAGCAATAAATATTTAATTTATGACTAATTTTTTTCAAGCACATTATTATCCGCAAATTATTTGTTAAATTTGTTATTTGCTTTTGTTATTTCAAAAAATATTATGCACCACACACTGCAATACATTATAAATATCTATACGAAAAAAATATCTATTTAAAAATGAAAAATTTCTGTACCTTAAAATTAAAGAGATTTATTTTAAAACGATATTTAAAAAGAAAGCGCTTTACCGGATAAATTTTTTTTCTTCGGAAAACAGAAGAAATCTGTAACTATTGATATAATTTTCTTATATCGATAGCATTTTTTTTTTTTTCGAATAAGAAAAACTTTAATATCAAATTATCATCTAACTGGATATTTGTATAATGTAAGCAATGGGTTTCTGCAGGATCTCGGAGGAGTGGAAAGCACCCCTACCCACATTTGGTACAAGGGATCAAACCGGGTTTGTCCCTTGACCTCCCGTGTGACAGGCGTACCCGGACTGTTCTATCAAGGCTTGCTAGCAGTCATACATCAAGTGCATCACTTTCAACGAGGGCAGGAAAACCTTCATCACCTGCACAAAGTGCCAAATTCATCAGGCTTCTCCTGAGCACCTCTTGGATTGCAATGGACTCTCTAAGTAGGATCACTTTAGAAATCCTCTCCTAGTCTTCGACTTCCTTTCAGTCAACGAACCAGTGGATCTTGTCTGACTCCGTTAGACAGAGATGATTAGCAGCAACAAAAACAACAACATGGGCTTCTGCATTTCTTTTTAAATGAGCCTGCTTCATTAAAGTGAATTGTAGCAATGCGTCTACCGCTGAAATTATGTGAAATCTTTGGTTAAAAGTCCCTGGTTCGATTCCCGTTGGTGATCAAGACACATCTCATCTGCAATATTACACATTGTTGACCATAAACACATAACTCTTTCGCATCTTAAAATATAGCGCCATTATGCTAAATCTATACTTTCACGGTTCCATATGATTCGTTTTACACAATCCCAGTACATTTTAATATTGGCATATTTTTTTAATATCAACTTTAGAATCTCTCACTGTTTCCTGCTCGACCAAAAATCATGTTATGCTCGAAAATTTTTTGTAGCAAAACATTTATGTAAATGAATTATTCTTTGTAGCATTCGAAAAATGTCTGCTTATTTCACCGTTACAACTTTTTGTAACATTACACGATTGTTTTTAAAGGGTAATTCCTCAGTTTATCAATAACTTTATTTCATTTTTTTAAAATAAACTTTCTCTTAATATTCTCAAAATCTGATCATAAATATTTATTTTAATTTTAATTAAAAAAATTCGACTGTAACAAACAATAAACAGAATCTTGTAGAAAGACAAAGAAACAAATTTAATCCAGATCCTTATAATTGATCATGGAAGATCCAAACGTTGCATTATGTTAAAAAATAAAGGTTTTATAGAATAGCCTGATATTCTTGATAATATATAAAAAAAAAGAACCCTCGTTGCCATTTATTACAAACAAGGAATCTGAATCTTGTGCGACGTTTCCTAGTTTTGCCAAAGTTATGCAATTTTCGTTATTAAGCCCAGAAAATATGTATCAATATTGAAGCTGAGGAATTTTTATCAGTCAAGCGACTATCTTGTATTCTTTGTTATAAAAAGTTTTAATTTCTCGAGAAAACTATGGAAAACCAATGCCAACGAAAGTTTAAAAAAATACTCTCATGAAATATCCGTTTATATGCTAATGTTACTTTCGTTATATGTTACTAAATAAGAAAATGCAAGGAAAAATCTGCATATTACAGAAATTTCCATTTCCTAATAGATTGCAATAAAGAAATATCGTTCTTTTCTTCAGTTCAACAAATTTAATTTTTTTTGAAGGTAATATTTTTCAAAAGATTTTTTAAATATGTAACACAACGTTTTTATTTCTACAAATTATTTGTAAATTAAAAAAAATTCAATAAATTTTCTCTGACAATTAGCTTTCTTTAATTGATTATATGAATTAAAGTAGACACGAACAAGAAGTAATGTAAAACATTAGTAACATTTTTTTCGTTTCAAAAGGATGATTCTATTAATTATTCCTTAACTGGTGAAAACCGAAAAAGATTTTAAAAAAGTTTGCAGCATACGCATTTTTTCAAAATGTATTATCTTTCTTTGGCACACTGAGAAAAAAAAAGTTTAGTCAAAACTACCAGATAGGTTAAAATTTACTGTGCTTCTGGCTCTATGGGAACACCAAAATGCTCGGTAATTCTTTACCGAGGTGCTTGGTAATTATTTTGGTAAATTAACAATAAAATGTAGTTTAATAATGTGTGATAAAAATTGACAATTTTATCCTAATACTTTATAGTATGGCATAAATAATATTTATTCAGTTAAATTTATTTTTTATTTTCGTATATTTTATTGAACGTGTGTTAATAAGAACTATAACGCTGGAAGCCGGAATTTCCGGTAAGTCGTAACCGGTAAGTCGTAATCACTAAAAACCTGGCCTAAATACTATATATTTTAAGTTTTTATTAAGCAAAATTACGGATTTGTTATCAGAAATGCCATTACCATACATTAAGGTGGTTTTAACTGATTTTTTTAAGAGAAAAGTTCACTTACCTACAAAAGAAATAGACAATTTCAAAGACAACTTGCATGAGATGATAGCAAGCTTCGACAACAAAATCCACCATCGGTCAATAGTTACAAAATAATTTATCCGTCACAGTTGCAGTTTGTGACTCTCATAGTACGAAAGTTTGGTGCAACCGATTGCGCCATGAATGTATTTCTCGATCATATTTATCGATATATGGTGCAACCCAAATAAAAAAAATTTTCATTTAACCAATTTATGGTGCAATTAAAAACTTTGCACCAAGTATTGGTTAACCATTTACCGAGTATTTTTACAGTGTAGTAATCGTAATAAAATTTTGAATTTACTAGAAATTTGCGTCCACATAAACAGTTCGATTAACCCTAAAATTAGTTTAATGAAAAACTAAAATTATCCAAAATAAAAAGGTGCGGAAAATATGAAAAATACTATTAATTCTTAAGAACGAATGGTTTTGTAAATTTATTTGGCTCACAATTAAAATAAATTATTTAAAACTTTAAAAAACAAAAAAATAAAAACATTAAATGAAAAAATAACAATAAATAAATCAAGTCCATACAAATATATCTAAAAAAAACATGAAGCATGATTTTTTTTTTAAATATTTTTTATTTACAATTTTACTTATAAACTGCTGTTTGTTATTTTCTAAAACATTTTCTTCCGTTTCTCTTCAATTTTTTTTCAAAATTTTTTCAAGCATGAGTTCTCGTATGCTTAAATATAAAATCCTAACCATCATCATAAATAAAATATTATCTAATGTCTCGAATTTCCTTTAAATTTAGTAACACGTTATAAATGAAAAGTGCAGACATTTAATGTAGGTATATGTATTTTAAAATTAAGAAAAAGATTTTACATTCATTTAAATATCTAATGTAGTTTTGCTTAACACTTTTTTAAGTATTTAATTTACCTTTTTGCCACTAAACATAGAACAAATACACTTTTAAAGAATACAGAGTAAAAAGAAACTTGAAACAATATTTAAAGTATGAATATTCCAAGAAAAAGATCAATATGTCACCGAGAGACGGGGTGAGATTCTAATCTGATAAAATGTGAAAATCAATGGGAATTCTGGGTTATGCTCATAAATTTTGCCACGTCTTTAGCAAATGGAAACCACCCACGACTTTCACAGCGAATTCTTTACCCTTAGGTCATCTTTTGTAAGGAGGTCTTTTGATAACAAATGAAGCACGAACAAAAATCGAAGAAGAAGAGCATTATGCTTTTCAGATATGTACTTCAGAGAAAAAATATAAAAAGCAGTTCTGATTGTTTGTAACAAAAAGACGCATCATTTACATGTTCGTAAATATTTAATATTTAATACAGAATATGCTTTTGATATTTTCTAAACTTGAAAGAAAGTTTTTTCTATGTAGATAAAGATTCATAGAGCGAAAGATATAGTAATTATATCAAGAAAATTATGTTTGAACACAAGATGAAAAGTGTCGCAAAAAATTTATATTTCGCATAGATGGTTATTTTTTGTATGAGTGTTTTATACGTTAAATCTAAAAGTTTCATAATTCAGACACGTATATTTTTAAATAAATGGAATTTAGCATGTATCTAAGTGAGTACTTAATCTTTAGGTCAATCCTTAACAAATCCTACTTTTCTTTAGGTTTCCTTTTGAAAAGAGGCTTTTTTATGAAAAATAAACACGATCATAGAAGAAGAAGAAGAGACCATATGATTTCGGTTATGTACTCGAAAAAAATATTTAAAAAATAGTTCCGTTCATAGCGAAAAGATGCACCATTTATATGTTTGTAAATACTTACTATTTAATACTGATTCAGATTTTTACATTTTTAAATTTTGAAAGAATGTAATTTGATGTAGCTTAAGATTGACAAACGGCATAATAATTATATAAAGAAAGAATTTTGTATGAACACTGGTAGTAGATCGTGTTGCGAAAAACGATTATTTTCACATAAAAAAGTATTATTAGTATACATGTTTGATGTGCAAAAATCAATCACGTGTATAAAATGTACTAGTAAAATGTATTTGTTTTCTAATTGAATGATGAATTGAAAAATTTTGAGAATATGTAAAATGCATATTTTCCATAGTTCTGCTACGTATATTTTTAAAAATATGGGATATAGCATGCGTCTAACAGTGAGTGCTTATCAAATAAAAACTTTTTTCATCAAGCAATTGAAAGGTTTTCACGTGGACTTTTATCTTAATTCTATGAGAAAAAATAAGTCATTGAATTTCATGAATTCCGAATTTCATTATTTCAGTTATGAATCTTAGTAGGGATTGCTGTAGAAGGTATAAATAATTTCTGCTGTTATATGTGTATTTTATTCGTTATGTATTTTGACATTTATTTATACTGTATTTGCATTTTAGCTAAATAGGGAAACGTATGATCAAAACTGCCTAAACTTGGAAAGATATACTGAGTTTTTGGTTAACACCAAAAGATATACTGAGTTAAAACCAAAAAGATCGGAAACATTTACCTACTTTTGGTTTGATAATGATTAAGATAAAAATAAATAAAAATAATAATAAAAATTGCAAAATGGTAAAATTAATAATAAGACATGGTACTATCTTAATAAAATTTGATAAAAATGGTGATGATTTGGTAATAATAAAATTCAGTAATAATAAATTTTGATTTATAAAATTTGGCCATCGTGATAAAAATTGGTATTTTACTCCCGATACCTTAGAGCATATTATGAAAATAATTTATGAGGTTAAATTTACTTTACAGTTTAATAATTTTACTTAATTTTTGATAATAAATAAGAATTATAGAATTATAATTTTGAAAATAAAAATGTCTACTAAACAGCTACAATATCAACGAAAAAACAACTAAATGAATGGTTTAACACTATATATTTTAGTTTCATTTTCTAAAATTGTGGTTAGTGTTCTTTTCAGAAACGTCATAACCATACAATTCGATAATTTTAGCACAATTTTTTCCTACGTGCTCAAAAACGTTCTTTTTCTAAATAGAGATATAAATAATATAACATTTCCTGTGTGAATTATATTACACTGACAATTCCAAAATGGGTCAGTATTCAAATACGTTGTCTTTGTACTTTCTGACATATAATATATCTATTTGTAAACTGTATCAATTTAAATAATTTTTCATGGTTACAGAAGTATTGATTATTAAGAACAGACATCTTATTTGGGACGTATTATATGTCATTTTCTTTCAATTTATTAAATTACAATAAATACTACGCCTTTCATCAGTTTATTAATTAAATGTCATGAATCATTAATAGCATCAAACAGCAGCAACTTTTTAGGAAAGAAAGTAAGAGATGTTAAAACACTTTGAAAGAAATGAGTTCACTAAAATTTGCTTTTATTTATAAGTCACTCAACGTACTCTAGATTATCTCAATAAAAAACAAAACCTATTCAAATATTCTTAAAATAATAATTAGTTTCAAAGTATTCTTCTACACGTGAAATTTTACTGAAGAGGTGTTTTAGTATATGTCTTTACAAAATTTATACTATGTATCTTTAAAATATAAAAAATGAGAAGAAAAAAAAATATTTGAATATAATCAGAAATTTTTTAAAGGTAAATTGGTTTTAAAGTTTATAAAAAAACATTTTCAAAATTAGTGTGTAAATAGAAAAATAACTATATACATGAAACTAGTTCTTAGTATCATACGTATATCATTGTAACAGAAAAGTAAAAAGAAAAAACAGCTTCAAGAAAAAATTGTTTGCAGTTCAGTAGGTAATTTTGATACTTGTTTTAAAATGCAATGTCATAAACATTTTTATAGGTTTCCGTAACTAAACAATTTATCTATCAGTTTACATTCTATATATCAAAATGCTTCGTTTGAACGAAACAATGTATAAAAGGGGAAGTCATTAATAATATTGACAAAACTGATTTATTAAACTATGACTAATTTAAAATACTTATGTCATTTTCACCCCTTCAATAATAATTTCAAACACATTTTCTTCGAATCTAATTATTGTAAAATGCTCTATTTTACGTTATAATTTATAACTTTAAACTACCAACAAAAACATTGCTTGAAAAGTAAAAAGTTCATTCGATTGAAAAGATGATTCATTTAAAATATTTGCATTCCCTTATTGCTGACTCAAAGTTGAAAATCAACAAAAGAAGAAAATTCTTCCGCCTACCAGTTACTTCCTATTCCACTTTAAGTATGATGGATTTCTTCAATCCCAACGCTGTTTCTTTTGCTAAATAAATGCGAAATTTATTCCAAGCAGAGCCTCATATCACTGAAAAGATACATCTTTCCCAAATGTATTACTATTTTATTCATATCAAGCAGTTTGAAATTGCTGGATTGAAAATCACAGTTCAACTGAGTGGATATGTAGGTTTTACATGTTTCATCGACCATTTTATATGAAGAAATATTGTTTTTATTGAAAAAGAAAGAAACCAAATGCATTCTTCCCAATACTATTGTAAATTAATCCGGAATTAAACATGGAAAATATGGGTTCATACTTTTAGATTTTAGATATTCTCTTACATATAAAATGGGGAATTGGGTATATATATATATATATATATATATATAGTATTATCTTTGTTATATAAAAATTTAAAACATGGGGCTGGGCGCTGTGGCTCA
>NC_092205.1:49650022-49668616 GCF_043381705.1 Parasteatoda tepidariorum | reverse complement strand
CTGGGCGAGCCCATTGTTATAGATGGAGGGTGGTCATAATGTAATGGCTCTTCGATATATATATATATATATATATATACAGAAGAACAATTGTTTGCTTTAGACTTACTCATATTTACGGTGGCTTGTGTAATTACATTGGCTTCCGGATAAATTTCAAATTATTACTAAGATTCACGACATGAAGAACTATGACAATATTGTGGACATCCCTTGAAAATAGTTAAAACTGAAATCATAGAATTATTAAGGATACGTGAGGGATACCACACCTTTTTTTAATCTTTATTGAAGTTAATTAATTTCTTCGAAACATGCTAAATTAATTTTTAATTTGAAAATAAACAGCTTAACCTTGTTTATTATTTTTTAGCATAGAAATGTTAGCAACTTACTTGCCTTTCAAATTTTTTATACAGTAAAATGGGCATAGTCAGAAACAAGTCTATATTAATAATTAAAGGAAAATTTAAAACATCGTGGCAAAAGCCCTACCACAGATGTTTTCTCAACAAATTATAGGACATGCACCACTTGGTGAAAAAGATCAGATTAATAAGAACATTTTAATAAACAAGTCCTTAAATAAGTATCATGAAAAAATAATAATTTAAAACGACTTATTCCTGTCTCCTTATTTCTTGTGTGTTTCGCAACGCAACATGGAAGAACAAATTTTATTTGTACCATTTTCAAAAAAATTGTCTAAATTGTTGCAACCTGCTTTAAAACTACAAACTTTTTCTCGTCAGTTTAAACAGCTTGCGAAATGTTTAAAACATTTCATGAAATAAATCGTACGCAACTTGATTAGTATGCAACTTCATTGGTTAAATGAAATTTTATTTATTGTTGAAAAAAATTTTAAATATTCAATTAGCGTTCTCTTTATAAAACTGCTTATTTCATTTATATTTGTTCTACGACATTCAAGTATTTCATTTTAATTTCTGTTTAAAAAAATCTGCACACTGTAATATATAAAAAAGTTTTTGTCCAGTTTTTCAAAATCTTAATTAAAATAAGTATCATCCAAAACGCTTAGTTCCCTTTAAAAAAATCTTTGACAATTTCATTTTTAAGATTAAAAAGTTTGCAAAACCTTAATAAAAATTCCACATCCTACTTTAATATTTCGACCCAGAATATTTATTAAACATATCTTTCATACTTTTTTACATTTTTCTTTATTAATTTGGATCAAAATAAGTAAAAAATATCATATTTAGCATTTTATTAATTTATGGTTATAAAATACAGAATGAAACACCAGTGTCTTTTCATGAGTTAAAAGTAAACTTTTCCATTCATTACTCAGTTCCAAACAATAATTTATCAAACATACATTTATTTGCAGTTATTTAGATCTTAAAGAAGCAGTTATTCAACTTTGAAATTTTTTCAATTTTCAAAATCAATTATTGAAAAATTCTTGAAGATTAATAAAACTATGCATGAAGATTAACTCAGTATATCTTTTGGTGTTAACCGAAAACTCAGTATATCTTACCAAGTTTAGGTAGTTTTGATCATACTTTTTTTTCAATTTTATAATTAAGTGCAAATATAAATTCGAAAATCTAACAATTTCTTTTAAAAACGATTAGACTGGTTTTTTAGAACTCAACATATCAAAATTAAATTTTGATTATAGTTAGACTGTCAGATAACTAAAGGTAGAAAATTAAAGGGAAATGGTACAAAAAATCATACTTTTTTGTGATTTCATACAAAAATGATACAAAATCATCAAAAAATCATACTTTTTTCAAACATTTGAAGTTCAATACAAAGATACAATTAAAAAGCAGAAAATGAAAGAAAAAAATCATATGACCAGCAGTGACGCAAAAACAAAACTTTTTCAATGAACGTTCTTCATTTGAACTATCATAACTTGATTATAGCCTTTTATTAATAGCTTATATTAGACCCTCCTAATGACAACTTAACATACATGCGTAGCTGCTTTGTTTACTGAAGATGTCATCTTAAGAGTTTTCTGTTCTTTAAGAATGCAAGAAACGGTCATTTAGTAAATTTGTAATAGTTTAATGACCATTCTCCTTAAAGTGTGGGAAAAAAGAAAATAATCAACAACTACGTACTGTATGAAACCGTAAATAAACAATTTTTATTAGTAGACACAATTGGCAAACAAGGAAAAATTTAATTTTTTATAACTTTTGGTTAGTATTATTTATTGCTCTTCAAATTGCCTTACGTTACTAGAATAACCGCAACACGGTTTTTGAAGTTTATCCCATTAAAATGCTTGACTTTAATCAGTATCATTTCGTACAATATTGTTGCTCAAATCAAAGTCGTGTATTTCAAAATTTACTACAACCAAGCAATTTTTTACGGTATTTACAATTTTAAAGAGATCGTAAAAACCTATTTCCCCAGTATCTATATTAAAACTCTACGGTATTGATACAATTTAATAGGTACCAAATATACTAATATAATACTATGTATTACTCTGTTTAGTGCACATTAAAATTGTACCATAATACCAGTAGTGCCTATCACCAGAACTAATTGGCATCATTAGCGTTAATAATAGTTTAGTGATTTTTTTACGATTTTCCTAAACAAAAAAGTTCCCTTTCTTCCTTAATTTTGCATTTTCCTTACCTTACTTGTTTTTTTTATTCAATATCTTCTGTTTTTACGTTATTTCGTTTGATAGAAACAGGTTTGAAGAGCATGAGTTTAAACAAAATAAAGACGCGTTTCAGGTTACTAAGAAAACTCTATCACGGTAAAGTAAGCTTATTATAAAGCTTATCAGGCATCACGAATATAACATACTAAGGAAAAGGAAATAAATTCTGAACATGATCAAATAAGTAAGTTTGCTATCATCAATGATTTTATCTTTAAAAAAGATTCCTTTATAAATTAATTTAAAACAATTTCAAACCCTTAACTAATGAGAAAATTTCCTTTTTCAAACAATTCTACTGTGCAAACTAATCCAAAATTTCAAACGCAATTTATTATCGTTGGATAAATTTGCCTCTTGTAGTTGCTGTTCAAATTTCAGGATAATACCACAAAAGGTTCTGGAGTTATACCAGACACGCAGATATACTAATGCATACACAAACCCTTTATTTTATCATTATACCTGCTTACAGATATATACTAATAGTAATAAATTTTTGTGAAATTTAATTACCTTGAATTGCATTTCCAATGGTTTTGTTTGTTTCTCCTTATCACAAATTTTAAATAATTATTGACACACTTTTAGGTTTTTAAAAAAAGTGTAATTACTGATATGTTGATACATTTTTTTTCTTTTAATGATCATTTTTATTAATAGTATCCTAAGACTTACACGATTGTTAGTTAAGGTTATCCTAATATTATTCCTTTCCTGAAAGCGTGTCACTTCCGAATAAAATGATCATCCATTCATTTCAAGCGCAATACAGCACGATATTTTTTAATGTTTCCTGAATCTCTCAATTTTCAACAATGACGTTTAAATCTCATGTTAAATTGCACGCGATTTTATGCAAATAACTTTTTGCCAGAGTAAAATACAATCATCGCGTGACAGGAATTTATCTACCTTCAGAGACTTATAATGATCCAATTCACTCGTAAAATGGATATTTATATGAAAAATGGAACTAAAAAATGGAAGTTACTAAAAAATGGAAACTTTGAATTCAATTAAAATTTTTGATATTATAATATATTGCATTACATATAATATAAGATAATCTAATATATTATAGTATATACTATACTATATTATATTATATATAATATTATATTTGGTAAATAGGACACATTTTAAATTTATTTTCGAAATTTAAGCTTCTTTTTTATAAATTAAAAAAAGCTCCGTCCCCAAAATCACTTGTAAATTACCCTGAACTTAAATTTAATTTTTTCCTGACTTTTTTTATTTTCAAAATGATTTTATGATGAGAAGATAAGCATTTTCATCAGAATTTATTAATCTTGCTTTTCTTTCCGTAATGTAAGTTGAAATTGAAAGTAGTGTAAATCAAGAGTCAATCGGAAGAAGCATTTCAGAGAATCATTCAAAAAGTAGAAAGAAATAAGCTCTTTAGAAATGAAAATAGTTGATTAACTTTTTGAAAGAAAAAGAGCCATGCATGGATAGATGTGTCTGACTTTTTTTTCGTATTTTGAGGGTAAGAACAGAGTTTTCGTAAACTGTTTAAAAATAGAAAATCTTCACATTTCTTTAAGAAATATTTCTTTCTCACTTTTAGAGCTTTATGTAACAATGGATTACTCAGAAGAAGATGCTTTCTTTTTAATGTGCAATTTATTTTTTTACTTAATGAAATCTTTTATTCACTGCTAAAACTTTTTGGCAAGCATTTTTTCTTACATTTAGTTAATTGCTATGATTTTTTGGAGTTTAAAATTAACTTCATTAGTATTTATTACAATTCAGATAGAAACTAATCATAATTTTTGCAATATAATATATACACGCTAATTATTCAAACATATATATATATATATATATATATATATATACATNCTATGAATTATCTTGCGCTTGCATTTAGTAAATTATTTCCGGTTCAGGGTATTAAGTTTTTTCTTCTAAGCCACTTTACTCCTGATGCTAGGAATCGACAAGGTGATCATCCTTTAAAAAACAAATCTTTGGTGCAAAAACAATAAAATAAATTGATAAGACCTGTATCAAAAATAAATAAAAATGATTGTGCCTTTCACTGTCAATTTATTTAGTAGCAACATAGTAAAATCTGAGTAATCCTTCTCCAAATTTGCTGTTGAAAAGCTCCAAAAATTGTTTGAACAATTTATATCAGGTAAACACGAAATAGAAAGTTCATATCATTTCTCACTGAGTTAGCACAATGTGTAATTATGACTTAAATATGTTTCTAGCTTTCATTTTTAAAGTTATTGGTTGATTGAAAACATTAATATAAATAAGTCACAAATTTTATATTTTATTTTGTCGTATCAAATATCCTGAAGCCAAATGATAAAATAACATTTAAAATACCACCCTAAAACGTTAAGTGTTTAGTAATTTTTCATTTTAAATATTAAAAAAATCAAAAATGTGAGAATATAAAGCATAAATTCAAATATCAATAAATATTTAAAAATTTGTGAGACATTAATAAAATTTTGCTATTGCCTTTAGTAAAATATTTCTGGTTCAGGGTATTAAGTTCTTTTTTGTTAGCCACTTTACTCATGATGCTAAGAAACGGTAAGGTGATGAAATAATGTCCTTTGAAAAACAATCCTTTGATGCAGAAAAAGCAACGTAAATCGATAAGACTATGCATCAAGAATAATTTAAGATGGCTGTGCTTTTCATAATCAACTTATTTAGTAGCAGCATAGTAAAACCTTAGAAATACCTATTCAAATTTGGTGTTGGAAATCTCCAAAAATTGTTTGAACAATTTATTTCAGGTTAACACGAAATAGAGTGGTAAGCACGAATATACATACGTAAAAGGTATAAGTGTATTAAAAAAATAGAGGATAGTGATATAAACTTAACACGCGAGCATTTAAACCATTTATTAATTATTTTTGCTTTCGAAGATATTAAATCTTGGCATACGTTTAATATTGGAACAATAAATTTTTTAACATCCAACAAGTGCTCTCGCATGTGTTAAACATCCTCAGAAGCAGAATTCCACTGTTACAAAAGGCATGCATACATTTGCGTAAAAAATAATTACGGTCTCATGACGTAATTTATATATATCCATCAATTGCATTAAATACATTTATAATAAGTAAATACTATTCGTTTTTGTTCTTATCAAACCTAATTGGAACTTGTTTTACCTTTCCGGGTTCAGGATATGGTTGAAATATAAACTAATTTTACTTCAAGAATTGTTGATCAAACTTATTCGTTTTGCAAATTTTTCTATAAAATTAACTTCATTGACTCTGGCATTAAATCTTAATCTAATTCCTATCGTTTAAGGACATCAAGAATTATCTTTAGTGTTTGGCTATACGAATATTTATCATATTTTTTCAACGCACGTTTATGGAATGAAGAAGTTATCACCAATTTAGTGGTAAGATATTATAAAATGTTTTAAAGTAAAGAATATATTATAGAATACTTTAATAATTTAAAGGTTTGAAACATTGTTTTATTGTTTGAAAAATATCTCTTTAAATGATTAAAATCATTATTTTTGTTAAAAAAATAAGGCTGCAATAAACTGAAGTGTACTAGCATTTAATATAATATACAAAGTTTCTTACATCCATTAAATAAAAAAATAGTTAAAAAATATTTTGCTGATTAATATGAAATCAAAACATAAGTACAAAAAATCACGTTAGTAGGTAAATGTAATGATGAAAGCTTAGCTGCTTCCTTCATTAGCCGTATTTGATAGTGGTATATATGAATGTTCATTTAGGCCAATATTGAATGAATAAAACAATAACAGTTGAGTTTCCAGGAAATAATGTACAAATCGTTGAATGTAAATTTAGATTTTATTAAGCATAATTTGTAAATTATAAAATGGCCATTTCTTCAAAAAAATAAGAAATCCCTTAAAGGGATGAAATAAGAATACTCTCTAATGAGAGATCATAAAGCCAGAACAACATTTCTGGCGGTTATAAAATAAAGACTGGCGAGGACCCCCAGAAGGGGTCCCAGTCTCACCAATTTAGAAATTCAAAAGTGAATATATTTATTCTCAACGGACAGAGAAAGAGTATGGGTAGGAGATCCAAAATTTGGCGATTTATCATAATATATCATAGCCAAAAACAAAGCCAACTAGCATATCTACATGGGTTTAAAAGAACACCTTGGCGATCACGAGTCGCCAACAAATTTATGTGAATTATTATAACCATGCAACCGAAACATTTAGCCGTTGGAAAATTAGAATAAAAAGTTATAAATAGATTTTTGTTTTCGATTAGAGGCGACAGTAAATTTATATGTCTGCATAATAATGAAATAAAAAGAAAGTATCCGTTACATTGATCTGGAAGAGAAGAAATAAATATTTTATGTTCGCTTAAAAAGATTAAGTTTTTGATTTATTTTAAAAGTAATTCTATTAATAAAAATAAGCTTAAGTAATGAAGGATATTTTAAAAGATAGAAAATAAATATGTGTATGCCAATTCTGGCATCACAGTAAAGTAGTCTATCGAACTTAAGCTATGAGGTCACAAAAGTTGGAATCAGTTAATTCGCATACAAGCTTTAAGTAGATTTTATATTCAAGTAAAAAAAAGACATCTAATTTATTTAATTCAAAGGGCTTCTTTGTTTTGTCATGATAGGCTTATAACTAAAGTTCATAATTTTTTTTCAATACATTATGTAAGTTATTTTGTTCATACTTTTACTTTTAAAAACAGTTTTGTTTCATTGTTAGACTTTCAAAAAAAAAATTTAGTAGACATCTTTGCTTGGATCAAATATAAAATATAATAGGATTTAAAACTTAAAGATATTGTATAAGAAAAGCAAGTAAACATCTGCACGTAAACAAAATTCTTTATTTTCGCCTACTTATCTTCCCTATTATTTATTTCCATCAAAGCCTTTCAAACAACTCTGCTTTATATTCTATATAAATATCAAAACTTCAACCTGCACAATTTATTTTAACAACCTCAGTATGCAGGCCTTGTCTCCAGAAAAACAAGTCATGTAGGTTTTAAAAACCTTATTAAAAATAAGAGATCATAGCGATCAATTTAATAAAAGGAATAATTTTTTTACTGGAGCTAAATCTAAATTAATGAATATAATAACAATAGAAAATAATATTAATTATATTTTTTCAATTTTAAGTTATAGCCAAATGCCTTTGAAACTTAATTTAAATATTAGACTACTTATTTTTTTCAGAAAATAAACACTCTTTGTTTTGGAGAAAAAACTAGTTACAAAATGATGAAATGTCCTAGTAATCACAAAAATCATCAACAGGTAATGAAAATAATTTATTATTAAAACAATCATTGTTTTGAAAATTGAAAATTGCATTTCAAAAGGAAACGTAACTGAGCGTTTTCAAACTAATATTTAGAAATTTTTCTTTTTAATCTTAAGTGCCGCTCTTTCACTGATTATATATTTTCATCTTTGAATCCTATACAGTATTTATTTTAGCAAAATTGTGCAGTATAAACGAAGCATTGAACCGATACAATTTATTCTCATTAGTTCCTTTCCTCGTTATTCCCTTTGGAAATTTCATTTATGTTTTGTCAGACATGTGTGTGCCCCAAGTAATTAGTTATTTCTTTAATGCGATATATTCTATCAAGGAAAGTTTGTTCGCCATACAAAGTAATTAAAAGGTAAACAGAGGGTAACTCAAACTTCTTAGCTAGCATTGCTAAACTAGAATAACTTCCAAACTTAATTTAGGCAGACTCTTCAAATTGCCAACAAATAATAAATTAAGAGCGACACTCAATCTCGCTATATATTTTTTTAATTCTTAATGATTGCGAAACGAATGGTTTTGTGGATTCATAAATTTAACAAAGTTACATAGAGACATTAATAAAATATTTCTATTATGTGCAACTACTTAATAAAATAATTTTCTAATGAAATGCTTTCAGTATCAAGGAATGTACTAGGGCAAATTAATAGCATTTTAAGTTGAGTAAAATGTGGTTAGTTTTTATTTTTATTTATATGAAATATCCTATTCTTGTTTTGTTGATAAGCTATGCATTTTTGAAACAGATGGTTACTAATGTTGTGTGTTATAAGTTTTACATAAGTAAATCGTTGCACAATATAAAGTTATATGTGTAAAATTCCAGTGAAGGATTGTTTTAATTCAAGTTAATACCAAATCGAGTATTCTTGCACACTTCAAATGGTGCCATTAAATCTTAATACCAATATTTGACAAAGCTTACACCAATCTGATGGTAAATTAGGTTGTGTTTATTGGAGCTCCATAAATACGGTGAATAATTATTGCATATTTAAACTATTTAACTAATATGTTGAATGAATAGATAGTTTAGTGTATTTTAAGCATAAAATGCATTTGGTTCATTATAAGACAAATAAATAAACTATTTCATGATTGTCGAAATGTATCGGCTAATATGTCAGTTGATTTAAAAGAAGAGAATTGATGAGTTCCCCGTGTCGTATTGATAATATCGGATTGATCTCTTTAATACCGAATAAATTTCAATTCTCTTTATTGATTGATTAAAAATATTGATTACTGTCAATTATTTGTCAAGTAATTCCACTCTTCTTGCCAGTTTGATTTGATAGACTACTAATATAAACTGTAATAAAATACGTGTATGTTTTCTGTTGTATAATAATGATATTTATAATTGCATATGACGTACATAAATCTGTCAATCATGTAAAACTATTTCATAATATTAAACTTTTATTCACTTTGATTTTGTTCGATTTCTTATTAATATTCTGTCTGTGCTGTGTGTATGTTTGATTAACAAACTAACTTTATTTTTAGAAATATTATACATAGGCGTCCTAAGTTTATGGTTCGTGATTCAGATTGCATCATGTAATAAACTTTACTATGGTTCTTGCTTTTCTTACTTTGTTTCATGGTTCTCTTATGCTTCTTGCTTTGTATCATGTCAGATTCTTACGTGTATCATTTTGAAATTATAAATGTTAGTTTTACTCAATAACAAACATGGTAGTCGTTTCTTTACACCAATTAGTATTAACAAATATTCTAGGTGTTTTTCTTCACCAGGAATTATCCTGTGTTTTGGTGTAGAAGAATGTTTAGCGAAATACCACTTTGATGTGGAGTAGTTGCCAACATTTTTTGGGTGCAGATACATGCAGATTTCTTACAATGTTGAAAATGAGACGAAAAATTTTACATTTTAATTATAAATCCTTTTCAAAAATATTTCATAAGTTTAATTTCTTTTGAAATTTAACTTTATGGAATTCTTGCAACGTAATATAAATACAAAAACATTAAATTGTGGAAAAATCTCTCTCGGAGTATATTTTTTATAAAATCGATACTGGCTTGACTGGTTTGATTAAACCTTTATTGTTTATAATTTTTTTTCAAACCCTATGATTTTTATATTTTTTTTATAAATTATTACTTTTAAGTTTAGCATTGTTTATATTGCTTGATACGATAAATATTTACTTGTGTTAATAGTTCTCAGTAAAACTGTTTCAAAGAATAAATTTCTACAAAAAAAAAATCATTCATTTCTTAAAGCTACATAACTCCGAAAAATATCGATATTTTTCATTGGAAATCTTAAATATTAAATGCATTTATGCAAAAGTTCATGAATAGTGTTATTTACATAAATTATTGCTAAAAGTAAGGTTTTTAGATTGACCTCTGAACACTTTAAACATGTGTTTAAAAACATTCAAATATATGGCATGTTTTATATTTATTGCCGTCTCACGGAAATTTGTTTTCCCCTTCAAAAAACGCATAGGTTCTCAAAAATATGATTCGTTGCAATCTTCAATACATGCTTTAAAGGGGAAAGTAATGTATTTCTTTAGTAAAACTTTTCGTAGTGCTTATGCATGCCCTTTAACATAGGATCTATGGTATTTTTTATTTTTTATTGAATAGCAGTTCCGTCTTGAAAAATGTTGTCGCATAAAATATATCTTTATTTTATTTTTCGTTTAAAGATATGTAATATATAAGAGTTTTATGAAATAGAATAACATCTTTTGAACATATCGAATAAAATCATTCTATTATAAATATACCAATAAATTTTAAAAGCACTGCAAATGTTTGTCTTTTAAATTTGATTGGAAATTAGAGTTTTATTTAAAAACAAAACTTCCCTATTATAAGATTTTTCAAACACTTGAAAAACCTAAGTATTCAAATTATAAAAAAAGTTAATCATATATTACAAATAAAGACTTTGGTAATTTGCTTAAATGTGTTTTATTTTTGAAAACAAGATTTATTTATAACTGAGTTTAGAATTAAAATTAAAAATTGGAATGTTTCATGGATGAGCAGTACAATTTTTATACTTTTCATAAAGATATTATGGTAAAATTTCATTAGTCTTCGTTGCGTTAGAAAATGCTTTCATTTAAAATTTCGATAGATATTTAAACACATATTGTGCTTCATGATGGCAATATTTTTTTATATATTTTTGCAATGGAAAAATCGTTCATGTTACTGTCCTAGAAGTCATGTTACTGTCCTCATGTTACTTCTTCATATAAATTAACATATCATATGCTATGTCCTGAGAAATTTTTATGCTAAATACTGTATCTAGAAAAATTCGAAGTTTCTTATATAATACTAGTAAATTATTATATGTCAGAAACTATTAAACTTCATACTAAGAAGTGTCAGAGAACATCCTTAGTGTTTTACTGCATCAAGAATCATCCTCCTTTCTTGCTGTATCAAAATCTCAAGAACGTGTTATACACCGAAGAGCCATTACATTATGACTACACTGCTAATAACATGTAGGACCACCTTTAGCCCTCAAAACTGCTAGCACCCGCCGTGGCATTGATTCCACAAGGTACTGATAGGCAGTCTGAGGTATCCGGCACCAAGCGTTCACCAACTGGTCCTGCAATTCCCTCACATTGCGAGGGGGTAGCGTGGCAGCACGAATTTGGTTTTCCAAGGACCACAAATGCTCTATTGGATTAAGGTCAGGTGAATTTGGGGACCAAGACATGACTTGAAAGTCACTGGAATGTTCCTCGAACCAATCCATGATGATTCGACCCTAATGACACGGTGCATTATCCTGTTGGTAAACACCATCCAGCGCAGGAGAAACTGTTGCCATGAATGGATGAACGTGGTCTGCAACTATGTTCAAGTAGCTTACAGACGTCAGGGATTGTTCTATGAGGATTATGGGTCCTAATGTGCCCCATGAAAACATTGTTCCTTGGCGAGAAACCATGAACACCTGGCGAGCTCATCGTTATAGATGGAGGATGGTCATAATGTAATGGCTCTTCGGTGTATGTACCTGTTTACGTCTCATTATGTGTGGCGTTTTACTACACCACTTTCGTGCAAAGTAGTTTTTTGTAATGTTAACCACCATTTGTAATGTTGAGATACACGAAAAATGTTTTACAGTGCAAGGAACTTGGCCTAAATGATACCATATTTTGAAATAAATAATATCTAATTTTACTTATGTCCCGAACAATCAGTAATATAAAGGCGTTTCTAAAATTTTAATACGTAGGAATATCCATTTGGAAGATGAGCAAACGTGTATCGAATATATTAAATGAAATATGTTACTGTGGACATATAATAAAAGTATTTATTTTTCGATTTATAACATAAAATGTATGTTAGGTGACTCAAATAACTAATCAAAAAGAAAGTAATAAATAATCACAATTTCTGAGATGGTTACAAGATTGGATGTTTTTTTGCCGGCTGGTCTTTTCAAAAGAAAAAATTATTTATAAATGTTGATGCAGATAAATATATAGGCATAAATGCGAACAAAATTAAGTCCTAAAAATACAATTTGTGATAATAGCAGATAAGAGTATGAAGCCACGCATTAGCAAATTTTTATTACAGCAGATATCTGTGCAAATAAAAACCAAAATTTTGGTATTCAATAGTGAAGTTATTATGAAATAGCTAATTTTAATATTAAAAAGCGGTTTTTAAAATCGCGAAAGCTGTTCTCATTAGCAGTTGAATTGTGAATTAAAGTGCTACAGCCGTTGGAAAGAAATAGGAAATTTTTAATGGTTTGTCTACTTTATACAATGAAAATGCTGGATAATTTTTTGAAACTAATACTAATAGGTCACCAAAGGCTGCCCTTACTTTTGATTTGGAATCAAAATTATATGAATATAAAATAATAAGGAGGGCACAGACAGGATTAAGGAACTATGTTTGTTTCTTCCAGTTGTATAAAAGGAGTACGATTCTTAATATGCAGGCGGAATCAATAGGATGACAAAATATAAACGAGAAAACTAAGAGCTTGACACTAATTATAAAAATATCAAATATTAATACACAGTATGTATTTGTGGGTATTAACATCCCAAAATAAATCTGGAATATATTATTTGAATTGAAAAACTTGTCTGCTCAAAACTTAATTTTTGGTAGATTTCCTGATTTTCTCTTTCTGTAAAGTGCATTGTAATATGTAGATACATTGTAATAAAAACTTGTGAAAACAACTTGGTTTCAAAATTTCACTTCAGAGAAAATTACATTTTGTATATTTGTGTGTTTAAAATTGAAAGTGAACATTGCTATATCAAAATTTCGCTTAGGATATATTGCTTAAGGCAATCAATGATCTTTCGATAAATAAAAGCTAAAGTTTGTCTATACTGTATACTGTTTGTATACTGTAAAAAAAATTCGAGTTTTACAACATTAAAAATGGCGGCAATTATACTATAACACATTTTTGTGTATCTGATCACCAGAATTGGTGGAAAAACCTTTACTCTAAAGTGGTGTTTCACTAAGTGTTCCACCACACTTAAATCAAGGATAGTTCCTAGTGTAGGGAAACACCTCGAATGTTCTTTTACACCTAGAATGTTCTTTTTGGTATAAAGTAGCCACTATCAATGTTGTCAAAATCACTCAAAATTTATAATTAGAGTAAGATATGATACAGATGAAAATCAGTAAAATTACTCTTACGATACATGTTTACAATACATGTTTACATGTTTGCAATTTTTTTTATATAAAATTAGATTGTTAATCGCGTACAAAAAGCAAATACTAGGATAATATAAGTTAAAGAAATACTGTGTTTAGCCGTCATATGTAATTCTCAATATAAATATGCTAGTTCTAGTTCGTCCAAACGGCATTTCAATTTCGAGATCTTAAATTTATTAAACTCTATTACCAAACCTTCGTGTGTCAAATATCAAATTATTTATTATTTTAAACATAATTTTATGTTTGAATAGTCACATTTAAAATGTAGAGATCAGTTGAGTCTCAAATTTTGTCACTAAATATTAAGAAAAGTCCAGGCTTGGAAAAAGTTCCATAATTCTGGTATTGAATCCAAGGTCAATTTAAATTATCAATTAAACGTGTAACTTTTAGGAATTTTTAACGTAACATTTTATCTCCTGTATGCTTTCATTTGCTTAGTTATGCTGTCTGTTAGTTATTCAACAGCGCTATTAAACTAGTTTTTTTTTAATATTTTTATTGCGTTAAAATATATTATTATCTGCCTTAGATTTGTGTATTATTTTAAATTAAAGAAATTTATAATAGAAAAAGTTAGTTTCGTTTCAGCTAAAAGAAACTTTACATTAAAATGTAACTGACTCTCAAAACAACGTTCTAATTGATAACACAATGAGAATCAACAATAGAACTTACATGCATAATTTTATTTTGCTATGCTTGCACGTTTTTTACTCTCTTTCAGCCGAACTGAACTACGTCTTTTGACGACAATCACACGCTGTTGGCAAGAAAATGCGCCTTATATTATATCAAGGCTCAGAGCGATGTATTGTTTAGAAAGACGAGTTCGTAGAAATAAGTTTACACGTGATTGTAGGTAGATGTATCTTTAGAGCTTGATCCAATAATTAAATTTTTCAAACTTTCTGTGCAGTAACAACAGTTTTTCACAAACAGTTTTTTTTTTAGAAATTAGAATCATACGTGGGTAAAAAGCTGAGGATGTGATCGGGACGTAGTAGTAATAGTAAACGACAAATTAGTATTAGTTGACAACAAATTAGTATTAGTTGACGACAAATTAGTAGACGAGTATTAGATTTCAACTTAATAGAAATATAAGATATATACTTAAAGAAAAAGAAAAATAATCCACAGGAGTCGGGATTGGCAAAGTCTTCTAGGTATACAAATTTTACATTTTGATTTTTATTACAGTTATTTTCATTTTAATTGTTGAAAAGTGAACATGCGCGTTTAGAGTATCTTTCGTAATTACAATTTAATTTGCTAAAAATTCTAGCCCGAAATTGAGATTTTCTTAAAATCTAAAAAATAATGCTAGGATTTTCGACTTTTGTAAAAATAAATAAAAACAATTTTGCCAATATTTCGATTTTTTTTCACATTCTGAAACTGCAACTATCATCTCTTATTTTGCAACTTACTGCAGATATAGTACTTCAATATGGAAAGTAATAGATAAATTCCCTACAGATAGGAATTCAATTCAAATTTCATTTAAAATATGAGATGGAAATCGCTCTTAAATTCTTTCATCAAAAATACCTATATTTTGAGGGAAATAATCTTTTTTCTATGACTTTTTTAAACTCAGCTTTGGAAAGTTTTTCAATCGGTGGTTTGGAAGTAAATAAAATAAAAATACCGTTTTCAGTATTCTTTTAAATAGTAATTTTTGACTTTATATTTTTTTTCGATTTCGAATATAAAAATTGTAAAGGAGTTCGAAAAGGTGATAAATGATAAAATATTCAGTACCGAAAGAGTTTAAATTGAAGACAATAAACGAAAAAAATAGTGGAGACTGAGACACAAAAGCTAAGAAATTTCAAAACTCATCATTTTTAAATTTAAGATCTATATTTATTTGATACGATCGGCATTTTCCTCAGCAAAAAAAAGTAAAAGTTTGAATGCCTTTCATCTGATTTTTTTTTATTCTGATTCTGATTTTTTTTATTTCTATGAATTCTTAGCTTTTTTTTCGTTTTATATATTTAAATATTTTATGCATATTACAACTTTTGGCACTGAAATGTGAATTCAGAGAGTATATAAGATTTTATTTTTTTGCTTAACAAACATTTTAATGTGCAATTTAGAATAAATTTTAAGCATTTTGTCAGAAATAAAATCTTTTTTCAGTCTTTAAAAATTATTTTATTTCCAAAAAACTACACCCTTTCATCCAAATTATACTTTTGTATAACAGTATAAATTCACTTGACTTACTAAACAGTTCATAAAGAAATTACATTCAAATATCGTAATAATTTATATTTGGTTCGTAATTGGTAAGTCAGAATATGGTAATGTTACGTCTTCAGTAAAGTCTTATAAAAATACATAGGTTTCCAAGTATGCACTTCTCCGATATTTTCCAGCCTGACATTTTTCAATGTTAATTATCATTGTCCGTTATATATTTATTCGGTAGTCCATACGTTGATGTTTTTTAGAGTTTAAGTTCATTTTCCAGACCACATTTGACCAGCATTCATTACACTGATTTTTTCTTTTCGTTGGTATTAAAGGACATTACCTGAAATTCCCTACAATGAAATTTTCTAATCTATTAAGAGTTCTTAGTATCTTAGGGGCAAAAAATAAAAATGACTCATTATGTACTAAGTTTAGATTTGATCGGATGATTTCTAAGCAATTGAAACAAAAACTTTTAATTTTTGTTACTCCACAAAGTAAAAATTGCTACATGCTAGATTCACCTTTGACGATATATATATATATATATATATATCTGTATTTGCATGCATGGTGTTTCGCAAGAACTGTGACATTCTTTAATACAAGTCTACAGCTGTTCCATTACAAAAGCCGATATGTAAAATTTCGTTTATATTTCATATACGTGATAGTCATAACATTCATTAGAGCTTCTACTCTGAATCTTTCATTCTCTTATTATAGCCACCAATATATCACCTTAAGAAAAGAGGGTAGCAAAGATGCGCTTTTAAATCAAAATGCTCCCCCTGAAATAAGTTATTTCATTTAGCGAAAGTTTAAAATATATACTAAACAACTGCATCTCTTTTTGATGCGAGCACACATTAAATATGCAACATCCTAAGACTCTGCGAATGAGGGATAATTTTTATTTTTTCTGAAGTGATCTTGATTGAAAAATGAGAACATTAAGAATCGAAAGCGCCAAAAAATGCTCTTTTATACAGAATTCGGCATAAGGCCCCGTAAGAGTTCAATCGATTAAAAGAATGAATTCGCAATCTATTTTATCAATTTCATGATTTTTTACGTCATGTCTTCATTATACTATTGGTCTCATCATTCAATACACCGTAAAAAAATTCTGGTTGAGATTATCGTTTATAGTACTAGCACTTTAGTAGTGAGAGCGGATTTTTTGGAAACAATTATCGTAACTTGATCCGGACTTACAGTAACTTCTTAGCGCAATTTCATCCAGATTTTCTTATAGAGTAGTCCACATCATATATTTATTAGTATTTTTCTCATTTTATAAAACAATATTGAAACATTTATTTTTAGAAAGCATCAATGGCGGATGTTGCAATATATAACTAGAGATACGCAAGATCAGTATTTAATAAACATTTTTTAATTATCCCTTTTTGTTTAAAATTTTGTTATTTATATATTTTTCATAAAAGACTGAAAGAGATTACGTGTAGAAACATTTTAAATAATTTTAAACCATCTCGTGCAATAAATTGGTTATCGAAGCAAAGGATCTATTTTCTATACAGATTTTTTTTTTTCAAAAAATATTCAATTTGATGTAAATTCTTTAGATAAAATTAAGATGTATTCTCTTTCCCAAAAGTTAAGAACTGATTTTATTTTCTTCTCGGAGATTTTACATCAACTTATCAACTTATTTGATAAAATTTGTCTTGTAAAAAAAGAAAAAGATAGAAAAAAAAAATACCGGTGAATGGTACTCATCATTTCCTTGGAAAAATCAATTTCCTGGAAATATAAAACTTATTTCTAGAAAGATTGGATTTCTCAGAAATAATGATGTTTTTGCAGCATTTGAATATCACTTGAGATTTATCAAAAGAAAAATGTTCTGTACGATAGCTGTCATTTTTTTTTATTATTATTACCGAACTATAAATGGCATTATATTTTTATTGTAAAACTAGCAAAATCTTGCAACTGTGGTGAGTTTTGTGAAAATTATTTTTCAAGAGTGACGTCAAAGATCTCAATACTTTTTTCTGATGGTATTAACTAACATTTAATAAATTTTGAGTTTTGGATTTTGATAGAGCCGACTTTAACCTAATGCATTTTAATTCGGTTGGGTATATACATTTCTAAACATAATGTATATTGCAAAGAGTGAGTGGATTAGTTTAGTTCTTTCGTTCTCAACGGGGGCGATACCGCCCCCCTGGGGGCGTTGGTAGTATGCCGAGGGGCGGTGAACTTGTTTTGGGCAGTAGGGGGGCGTTGGGTATGTTTTGGGCGGTAGGGGGCGATGAGCATGTTTTGTCATTCAAATTTAAAACTTAGAAATAAAATTATTAAATTAAGATTTATTTAATAAATAAAATTAATCTAAAATTAATATTAAAGAGAAAAAAAATTAAATTAATATAATAAATAAGGATTATCCGATACACCATTTGTACCAGCAATAAAACGAACTTATACGGCACCTATTCTCCGATCCGAACCAACACACCTCAGCGCATGAGTCTGTACCTCTTGCCTTTGACTTATTCAAGCCATTTGGTGAAAATTGAAGTCATTGCGCTTTCAGTATGAATTTTTGATTTGACCCGTGTTTCTTATAATGGTTTTTCTTAGCTTCATTACAGTTTTTTCC
>NC_092205.1:49594204-49648379 GCF_043381705.1 Parasteatoda tepidariorum | reverse complement strand
CCATATTTTCTCAATTTTTTAGCTTATTTTATGAGTTCTATATACTTGCAGCTTATGCGCAGTTAATAAAACTTATTAATTATTTTCGTTTTTCTCTTTGTTTTTATTGTGCTATGTTATAGTGATCATATTTAAAGCAGCTTTAGCGCTTGATATTATCTACTATTACCTTAGTTCCGTTTTCCTTTTGTTTCCGTTTTTAGTTCGGTTTTGTCTTTCGTGCTGTGTTACAGTGATCATATTTAAAGCAGCTTTAGCGCTTAATATTATCTACTATTAGCTTACTTTCGTTTTCGTTTTGTTTCCGTTTTTAGTTCGTCTTCTAATTTCGCGTGTTTAGGGCATTGCTCTTTGAGCCTAATTTTTTGATTTCAGCAGCAATAATAATTTGGCTCCTGCTAAAAATCAATTCAAAACGAGTAAACCTGTTTTTTTTTAAATAATTATTTTAATTATCAAACTTTTTAATTACAAACTTTAAATTATCCTGTATTATATAATTACCCTGCGCGCATCCATTTTCGGGCCAACCCAAGGCTAACTAACAAATTAGACGCGCTTCAGTTTTGCAGTAAGAACGTGCCATAAGATATCACTTTATTTATGCTTCTATTTTCATATATTGTAATCTGGCAATCTTATTACGAAAATATTATAAATCATTCTTGAAGATTCCGGTACGCGTAAGTTCATTTAATTCGCTCCTCACTATGTAGATTTCTTTCCGTGTACTGTTCTCTAATCTCTTTACATTTTATTTTCAGTTCTTTGCTTGATATATTTGCTTGTTTTTCCGTACATATTTTTTACTTAATGTATTCCAATTTCGTTTAAATTTTCTTGAGTGCTCCTCACACTGTTGTATTGATATATTTTGCTTTGGCTATATTAATACAATATTAGAAAGCACTCCTTTTGCGGATATAATCGTTTCAGCTGATGAAGAGATTATATCTTTTCTTAGTTTTTTTTCCAAATGTTAATTAAATTTTTTTTTAAGGTATTAAAAATTATGTTTTTTAAATACTTTTAAAAAATTATTGTTAATAATTTTCTTCTCTTGTCATTATTTTTGATTTTTTCCATATTTTCTCAATATTTTAGCTTATATATATATATATATATATATATCTGCAAAACAAATTGTGTTCCGGCGAACCTGTTGACCAACATTTTTTTTTTTTACAAACCAGAAAAATATCGATCCTTATCGCTCTTGAAAATTACGTCAACATGAATATTTTCTGAGCAAATCATGTATTTTTTGTCCGATTGTAGTAATTTCTGTTAGATACGTCTCATAACTAATTAGAATTATATTAACTCCAGATAATCTTAACATTAAGAAAGGTTGCGCAAGCATAAAGAAAGCAGTAAAATTCCGATTAACAGGTTACATGATGGATCACGTGACTAAACTGTTTACTACAGGTGTTAATGAAGCTGTTCAAAGTGTAGCTAGATTCGTATTATCAACTAACAAGTTTTGCAGAAAATATGTTTTGCCGTGACAATAAAATATTGTTTATTAAAATAAATTATTGTTAAAATTATGAGCTTAAATGGTTGCTAAAATAGGAAAATTCAGCTTTGATTATATAGTATAACTAACTGCACTTGGCTATAATAATGGAAGTAATAACCCCCCCCCCCAAATTTCGATGAAAAATTCTCTGTGAGAATTAGAAAAAGCTATAAATCAGAATAAAGCAGAATTAAATTATTCAAATAACTCATCTTCCACATCGATTTTTTTTATTTCTGAATGATTTCATCGCGGCAGAAAAAATAAGCGGGGTAGTAAAAATTATTTTGTTATAAAATAAGACTTGAATTAAACATTTTATTAAAATTGAAGTATGTATAGATTTAAAAGATAGTCGGAATCTAAAAAACACCAAATATGGCATCAGATTTTTTTCTGTATTGCTGCTCTGAGCTAAGAAGTTATTAAAAATGAACCCCAACATATTCTTATTTATTTTCCACAAAGACTATAAAATGTCTGGATTTTTTTGTCTTGTCTCCCATTCATTGATCATTTACTCTTCCCTAACTGCAAAATGACTCTTGATTTGAGTTTGTATTTTATGAAATCGATCAGTTTAAAGTAAATTTTTATTTTGAATTGTTTTCTATGAAAAAAAATTAGTCATCATACGAAATTGTTTAGATTTGCCTGCAGCTAATACTTTTGAAGTTTGGCTAATACTTGTGATATTTGGCTGATTTACTGAATATTGATTTGAAGTCATTAGGGCGGACTCTGAAAATTGTAAAGATATGCACAATGTGCTTCATAAAAGATTGAGAACGCTTTAAGGTGAACATACACAGACAGGGAAATAACTTTATGAAGAGAACACGGTTAGAATTAAGATATGGAAGTGCTAGAAAAAACTGGAACTGGTGCTGCAACTCGAGGCAAATACATATGGTGATTCACTACTATAAATATCATTGCAATAAACGAAGAAAAGAACAAAAAATATTCTTAAAAAAAAAAACATATTAAGTACTTCCCATGCAGCAACCGAAAGTCAGTCGATGACTCAGATTCATTGGGAGCCTCATACATCAAAGCTTACCTCTGCCTAATAAATAGAAATAGATATGGTAGAGATCTGGTGAGTGTAGTGGCTAATATGCAGGGTGATAATGTCCCCAAACCCATCAGATTGGATATGTTCTATTGAGAAAATTTTACTTCTCTCCTATGTACTCCACTACAAAGGATGGCTCTCCCTTTCCTTGAAATCACATTACTCACCGTATGTGTGAAGGAACTTGGCATGACTTGTTAAGCATAACTTGTGGCATTTTTCCCCCAAAACTGTAAGTTATTTTTAATCTTTCATTTGTTTTAGCAAACGATAAATATGCTCAAATATGTTTGAGGAAGTGGCATTCAAATATTCCTGCTCACACACTCAAAGATAACCATATATATGAGCATGTTAAGTTATATCTACATGCATTCACACTATAGGTTACATATTCAAAAAGTCATTTCATTTGTAATAGATGCATTCAAATGTTTTACGGTCAGGAAACCACCTCGTGAGAACCAGCTTTCCATACATATTTCAGCCTCCAACCTAATATCAGCCTCCAACCAACCAATATAAAGTGAATGTACATTATTAATTAATTCAGAACCGAATTTGTGTTATCTGTGTTTATTAATTTTTTTAAAGTAATTTTGGTAATGCGGTATTATTTTTTGATGACTTTGTATAGTAACTTTTAGTGATTTATTTTTTTATGAATTGCAATTTATATGACTTACACATGAAATTAAATGTAATTAGTAAACACATTTCGAGTGTGAAAAGGTGCCAAAACTTCAGTTTTAAGTTTTCATCTAAAATGCTTAATTTTTAATCTTTAAGTTTTATGCAAAAGAAAATACAGAACCTACATTTCAAAACTTAATTTGAATTTCCTCGATACTACCAGAAGTATTTTAGTTTATTTTACAATCTTGAAATTTCCTTCTTAGCCCTGTCAACAAAGTTTAGGCATTTCGACAGATTTCATGCGGTTTAAATATGCATTGAAATAAACTATAGAATAAAATACTGATTCTATTTCAGACGAGTCTAGAATAACATTGATCATATAAGTTTCTTTTTTCTTCTGCTAGCTCATTTTCCGAGCTGAAATGTCACATAAATTTCATTGCTTCGATAACTTTCTGTTTTGACATATAAGGAAAACGTTTTATAAAGGAATTTATGCATTTTTTTTGTGTTCTTGAATTACCGTAGTTTCTAATTCGTCAAACTCAGTACTTCTGTTTGGAGCTATAGCATTAAGCTGGTTACACAAAAGTCCACTTTATATTCCAAGTATTAAAAATGATTTTGAGCTATAGGTCTTAAATATTTAAAAATTCTTGTTTTTTTTCAAGTTTTATTTTTAATTTGATAGTCATTTTATAGCTTTTTTACAGAATCTTTCAAATACTTTTTGAGAAAAGTTCGTATATCTGCCAATTTTGCCGTATAATGTTAGTATTATAATAATTACAGCCACATTTTGACTTTATTAATTTTTGTTACTGCAATTAAGAATCTAAACACTCTTTTCCAAATTTCAGCCGCTTTCTATGTCATATTATAAATTGAGAAAAACAATTTAGTTTTAAAATTTTATTAGATTCGATTCTACATTATGTGGAACTAGTAATGGAAAGAAGTACAGGATTTCAGATGGCCCACTTAGTCCAAAACTAATAAAAGCTTTCATTTATTTATCATTATAAAACATGCTATAAAATCAACAGATATAACTATTAATGTTCTTTACATAATGCTATTCAAGTAGATCGTTCTCAACATGAAATTTGATTTTATAATATCGTCAAAAAATTAAAATTAGCAAATTATACCTTATTTAATGCACAAAACAAATGACATTAACTTCTCCAAATACTTCCGTTTAGTTTGTTACGTTTAACAAGTATTGTTTTAGGCATAGCTACGTATCTGATATTCTATTCTTATTCTCCAGGGAAAAAAAACACTACTTTTACGTATGTTACGGTTTATAAGAATTTTTTGGACATGGTTACATCATTGAGATTCTCTGTATTGATTACAGTGCGCCGATATGTTTTTTGCTTTGTAAAATTTTACAGTAAAAAAGAACTGGCTCCCTGAGACCCGGAATTCCAATTTGACCTGGAAATTTTAACAGTAAAATATAAATCTAAAAAAATGAATAAAGTATGTACATTAAAAAAAGCAAAGATATAAATTAAAGAGAATACTGTCAAACACCATTGTTAAAATTGGCAAACTATTCAATATGTGAAGATTGCATTTTAATTATGAAACCATTTTATACAGGTAAGTTAAAAAGAAGTTTATTTAGAGCAGATGCTTAGAAAATGTTAAATAAAAACTTGGTATAACATTTCTTTCTCATATCTGACGTTATTATTGTAAATTAAACGTAAATTGAACTGTTTTTCTAAGGTAAGTGCTAAAAAAAGAAAAGAAATATATGAATTAAAATCCCCGTTAAAATAAAGATAATCAAGCATATTTGGACTATTATTAAAAAATAACTTATGGGGAACTTTCTAGTAAACCTATTTCTTTAATTTTGAAATTTAAAATTTCTTTATAAAGAAACAAGGAGAAATGTTTCGTAACAAAGCAAACAAAATATTTAACGGAAATAATAAATTTTGAAAACTGCAAGGGACTTTTGTCTGTGTTTTCTCAATATTTACTTTTTTTGAGAAAAGCAACAAAAGTAATAATAAAAGCGTTATAAAACAGTTTATTTGAAAAGCCACCTGGAGCATAAAAATCTCATCTAAAGTTCGGAGTTCCTAAAACTTTCAATTCCAGAACGACTTTCTTTTTGACTGACACCATATATAAAATGTTCAATGCCATATTTTAATGTTTTGAGTAAAACGGTGCAATGCATTTTAAAAGAAATTTTCTAAGTGGATTTACATTTAAAAATATTTTTGTATTTTGCTTTTTGTAATAAATTCTAGACTCATTAACTTTTGCTACCATGCTTCTAAATTTACTGTCTAAGTAGAAGAAAAAGTTACTTTAATTATTAAAATTTATCTAATTTGGTAATATCTTTATTATAACTGCAAAACATTGTCATTGAGTTAGAGTGAAAGTGATTAAAGCATGTAAAACCCTTAATTACACATCATAAAAACAGAAATACCAATAAATAATTTGATATATTTAACAAATTTCGTAGAAAACATGAAGCAAACTGCCTGGGACAATGGATCCTTAATTTGAAGTTTTGTAAAGGGATAATGCAATTTCATAACATATTTTTCTAGTATAAAATTTTTTATTTCGACAGGTTTATTTTTTAATCGAAAATAGTATTTCTTTAAATTCAATCCTAAATATTAAAAAATATATTTATTTTCCTTGAATAAAAAGGTATTTGACATTGTGAGATTTTCCAATTTTCATTATCAAAAAATAATGTAATAACATTGCATTTTTTTACTATTCAAAAATGTTTTAACTGTCATCAGTGTGAATACTTTTAACGTCTTATTATGTGGGGTCTTGAGCAAAAGTAAGCATCTGAAACTTGAGGACTCAGAATAAAATAGTCTGCATCTGGTTGAGTGGTAATTTTATTATAAAGACTAAATTCATTCTATTTATTCTATTTATATCCAAGTAGAATAAGTCTCTTAAAAATGCTAAGGTGTCTTTAAAATTGTGGATGTACAAAAACAAAACAAAATTCCTTCAATCGCGTCAAATGAATGTTTAAAAAATATGTGAATTCTATCTGATCTACTTCATTCCATTTTAATTTTTTCTGCTTCCATTTTTTTTATTATTAAGAGAAGAATCACTTTGCTTGAAAAAATAGTGAATGGAATGAGAAATTGGTGGTGTGATGATGGTTAAAGTTTTAAAGTGATGTCTGTTTTAAAAAGAAGCTCTCCGGAATTACAAAAAAAACACTGAATCACTACCATTAAATAAAACATTACTGTGAAAGTTATGCTATGATATTTATTGCTAAACCCCGTCCCGCCCCCAAAGGGGGCATCCGGGTATCATTTATCATTATGCAATCATTATGTATCATTATGCTATGATATGTATGATAAAAATGAATTTTAATGTGAAAAGAGATTTTAATGTAAAAAAGAAATTTTACGGTAAAATTGAATTTATGGATGATGCACTCATACTACCGGTACTTTATACCGTAATTTGATCTGGAATTTTTTCCAGTGCAGATTATTTACTATGTTATTATAACAGCGATTTTATGGAGCAACTCATAATAAATATTAAATATTTAGGATAGATAAAATTATATAAGTGAACATAATTTTAAAATCAACAATTCTTAACATTTAAAAATAAATTTTTGCTGTATTAATTTATTAAGTGCAGCTGTAATAATTTATTAAGTGCAAAATAATGCAACATCCAATTAAAAATTAATCTTAAAGTGCTTGTTAATGTTCCATTTTTTTTTCTCTCTAAATAAAATCTACAACTAAAATCATGGCTAATTGCCATTGAATAACATGAATATATGGCCATTTATGAATTCACTCCCATTAAATAAAACATTACTATACAAATTATAATCATAAACACAAATAAATGCTATGATATTTATGATGAAAATGGATTTTAATGGGAAAATGGTTTTTAATATAAAAATGGATTTTACGGTAAAATGGATTTTATGGATGATGCACTCATACTACCGGTACTTTTTACCGTAATTTGATCTGCAATTTTTTACAGTGTAGATTATTTACTATGTTGCTATAGCAGCTATTTTATTTAGCAACTGATAATAAATATTAAGTAATTAGGATAGATATAATTATATAAGCAAACACATAATTTTAAAATCAACAATTCTTAACATTTAAAACGAAATTTTTGCTATACTAATTAAGTGCAAAATAAGGCAACAGCCGATTAAAAATAATTCTTAAAGTGCTTGTTAATGTTCCATTTTTTTTCTCTCTAAATAAAATCTTCAACCAAAATTATGGCTATTATGGCTCACTGTCATTGAATAACACGAATATATAGCAATTTATGAATTCATGACTGTGTCTCTAGTTAACTATTATTAATATTTAATTTGTCTCATACAAATCTTTACTTGCATAACGGCCATTCAAAATGCAAGCCCACGCTCACAAATTAGTAATGTTAATCATTGAGTAGGCCATTTATCATCCTGGAGTTCTATCTATTATTCAAAACAAGGCTACAAAGCCATATTATTCAATCATACTAGCACGTAAATTCTGACTAACTAGTTCATTCGTGCATGATAATGATAAAACTAAATACATAATAAAGTAAAAATTCTACTTAAATATCGGCTTTATTTGCAATGGAATTTTGAATTAAAAACACAGGAATTTTATAGGCTGTATAATGAAATCAGATGAGTGTTTAATATTTTTTGCTATTAACTTTCTTTAACAAAAGAATTTTGTAAATGATGAATGGATTTATGTAAACAATGAACAAATACCTCACGTAAAATTGCTATTCTTCACAAAACTAGATGATGTTTCGTTCTCATTTTCTAAAATTAGTTAATGTTTTTTAGTCCATTAGTGAAAAAATGCATGCCCATTATTTGTTCTATGAAAAAACGGCCGGAGTTCATACTCGAGAACTTTTTCCCCACAGTACGTCTCATCTTCACTGTGAAATAACTCTCGGTAACAGTTAATCCACGTTATTGATTTGTCAAAACTTAATAATCCTCAAAATGTAACATATGATAACCCAAACGTCCTTTTTGTGAAAAATGGATAGTTATTTTGAAGTTACAGTAATTTTAAATGCTTTTTATACAAATGTATCCCATTAAATAAAGGTTTTTGAGTTTATATTAATATTGCGCTAACTAAAATTTTAATTTGATAAAGATTCTATACAGTCACAAGTCATTAGGAATGAAAACTTTTCATATAATTCAACACGGACATAAAAGTAACTGTACATTTAAATGCATCTAATAAAGTAAGTAATCTAATAATCTAATTTTTTGCTACATATACGTTTTTAAATCCCTTATGCTTAAATAACGACTATGGAATGAGTTATTAAAAATTTAGTTCTAGGTTGTTTGTGCTTACTAATATATTAAGTAATGAATCAATAAAACAAATCAATAAAACAAATACCTAATTCAATTATGAACTTTGATTTATTGCATTAGAAATAAAATAAAATATTACTGTGATGAAGATTAACTGAAATTTTCATCTCTTTAAGTATTTATTTGCAAATATTATTAAATGGAGATAGAACAAAAATTATGATCGATGAAACAATTTTAACCAGAAGTGACTATTCGAAAATGAGTTTAGTTAGGGTACATAACAAGTATCTACAACCTTAAAAAAGCTTAAATTTATTTAATAATGCCTTAAAAAACTTTAAAACAGCAAAAATGATTTGGTATCTGAGCTGGCTATTTGATTGGAAACCAAGATAATTTCGAGGTAAAAAGTAATGCTGTGAGTAAACTTAAAAATTAAATTAAGTAATTCTAATTTTGAATTTTGTTAGAAGTATATTGTAAATCGGGCTTAAAGTTTTGTGTTTGGAACTTACCTGAATTAACTTAAAATTTTAACAGGCCTTACAGTTTTGTATTTGGGACAAACCTGAATACTGAAATATCATGCATAACCACAGAATAGTAAACAAAAAAACAAATAAAAAAATTTATTTTTATAATATTTCTTTTGTAAGAAATATCAAAATTAGAGAAAACAAAGGGAACGAAGAATCATTTAATCAAATAAAATTTCATTTTAAATACAGGAAAGTAATGATTGTTTAAAAGAAATCGTATTCGTATAAGAAGTTGAAATATTTTAAAAGAAAACAATGATAATTTACTTACAAAATATAAAGCACATACAATACTTAATATTTCAGACATGAAATGTAATTTTAACGTATTTTTTGCACCATTACAGATGCATAGTTACTTCCTCTAAGAATAATAAGAGTATCATTTGTAAATGACTAAACGCGACATCTGATTAAGAGCACTAATGGATGCTTCTCTTCCAGGAATTTCAATCTTGGATTGATTTGATTAAGTTTGCTTCCTGTCAGCATTCTAGAAACTGTCATGGGTTTATCCTGTCCCATTGTTTCTCGATTTACTTAGCGCAGTGAGTAGAATTCTCTCCTGCGTGTTGATTGAAGGTATCTGAAGAAGACTTGAATTTTCTCGAAAAATTTAGTTTCTGCAACTATCAACTTACTTATTTTCTTATGATTGTTTAGCTACCTTTCATTATTCATGCTTTGTCAAAAGTTTTGAAGTGAATAAAATAAAATATTTGCCCACTGGAGGTTGCATATTAATATTTAAGAGATGTGAAGAGCAAAAATAAATTAGAAAAACATTTAAAATTAACAACAGTAAAGAGGAGATCAAAACATCATGCAATATTAACATGTTTCTTGCACCATTAGAGATTCGTAGTTACTTTCTCTTCAAGTAAAAAGAGTATCGTTTATAACGGATTACATGTGATATATGATTAAAAGAACTCATGTTTGCTATTCTTCCAGGATTGACTTGATTAAGTTAGTTTTATGTCAGCATTTCAGAAACTTTCATCTGGTTATCCTGTCTTATTTTATTTTCTCGATTTACAAAGCGCATTAGGTAGAACTTTTTTCAGACTCTTAATTGCATGTATTCAAAGAAAATTTGAATTTTATGGGATAATTGTTTTTTCTGACAGTCAACAGGTTTATATTTCTATGATTGTCAATTACATTTCCTTATTCATATCGTTAAGTAATTTTTGAGATAAATGAAATAAAATGTTAACACAATGAATGTTGCATATTAATACTTAAGTGCGGGAAAACAAAAATGAATTGATAAAACATTTGGAGTTATTCATAGTAGAGGGGATAAAAGCAACATTTAATATTCAATTGTTTCTCTAGAATTACGGATGAATAATTGCTTCCTCTTAAAGTAGTAAGAGTATCATTTGTAAATGACTGTGCACAATATCTAAATTAAGAGTACTAATGGAGGCCTCTTTTCCTGAAATTTCAATCTTGGATTAATTTCATCAGCATTCTAGAAACTATGACAGTGTTATTCTTGTAATTGTTTACCGTTTTCTTTTGTTCCTCCCTGACAGTATCTTTAAGAAGACCTGAATTTTCGTTAACAATTCAGTTTTTGTAACTTATTACATGCTTATTTTCCGAATACTTTTTTTCAACTACCCATCTTAATTCATGAATTAAAATTTTTGACAGAAATGTTAGGAAATATTTACACAATAATGGCTGCAAATTAATATTTGATTCAGGAAGGAAAAACAGAAACCAACCAAATATTTGATATTAAGCCACATTAAAGATGAGATTAAGACAATAAAACTAGATAAATTTTCGTCTGAAGCTGATAAGCAATGAGATAACTAAACAACGATTTTTAAAAATGACTAAATTTAATCAGGGGATCTAATGTTTCTAGTATTGTTACTTGCAACTACATTGGGTAAATATTGGATGAATGTTGATAACGTTTCACTTCTTTCCTATTAATAATATTTTACATATACTTCAATTAAACAACGGTTAAAACAAAACAAAAAGTTATATAAACAAAACAAAACGAAAGTAAACAAAATGTTATATGAATTCATGTTCTAGTAGTATCAATTTTAATTCCTTAATACCACTTTACGTGCTTATCATCTCTTTTAAACATACATTTTATTTTATTCGAAGAAAAAAATTTTGTTAAAATTACCTGGCAGCATGGGAATGAAGTTTCTTGCAAAAAATAATTCTGGCTAATAAAATTAAAATATATGATATTTAAGCCATTTAATTGGTAATTTTTCCGCTCTTATAGGAACGGCTTGAAGGAAATTATGTCTTTCAAAATGATAGCTCTTTTTACCACACATTTAGTAAAAAATGCAAAACTGAAAAGTATATTTAACCATATAAATGGTTTTTATACCATGCATTATGTTAAAATTAACGAATATTATCTAATTACCACATTTTATCATATATTATAAAAATAAATTTGCTTTATCAAAATCATTATCAAAGTACTTTGGCAAGAAATATTGAGATTTTTTGTGTTTTCATAGAGCCAAACACCAAAAATGTACACTGTAAATTTTACCATAATTTAAAAGTTTTTTCCATGATTTTTCATTCAGTGTATTTTAATGTTTATACCATCATTGATAAATTTTATCGTAAACATGAATGATCTTTTCCTTTGAATCATTTTTAAAACTCCGTAAAATGCAATTTTTAAATAATAATTTTGAGGAAAAAAAATAGTTTTCTTTTGTCAAAAAGATTTAATTCATTCTTATTTGACTGTACAACAATAATAATTAATTTTGTGAAACATTAAAGTTTTTACAGATTAAAGAAATTGTGGAAGAACTAGGAATTTCAGAAAACGAGTCTTGTGAAAGCTAATTGTAAATCAAATCAACAAAAGATTTATGTAGTTTTTTTCTATACTATATGCCGTATAAATGAGTACTGATAGTGCTATTAATTGCACTCGGTTCATGCACTAATAAAAACAACTTTTATTGTAACAACTGTATGATTGGGACGGACGAATACGAGCTTTCAATATTCTGAATTAGCTCCTCAATTAGACGCTTCGGATAGAAAATGAAGGTAAGTCTGATTCTTCCTCCTTCTTTTTTCACTTTTTATAGGACTTTTTTTAAAGGGAATAAATGAGATTCTAAAATTACTGTTATTCTCACAAGGAAAAAAATCAGAATTTGTCACAAGAAAAATTCCATGTTTTAAAAGAAATTATATATATTTTGTGTTCGATTTCATTCGTCAATCAATACTTATTGAATTAATTAACCTAATTTTATTTTTGTTATTTCATTCTATAACCAGCATTGAACAATTCTGAAGTTAAAGGTTATCAATGTTTAACTCCGTACTCTTGTAATTTGTACACAACATAGAAGACAAGGGAGCTCCTAGATCTAACATTAGAAGAAACTAGACTTTTTAAGGAAACTAACCCGCATTTGCGTTATACGGAGAAGTAAACCACGGAAACATCCTACGGTTAGCTTGATAGCAAGATAACGCTGAACAATGATTCGACTACCCCTGGGAATATTTTACGTCAGGACTTAAATTGGTGCAAACTGGTTGCAGAATTCACATCGATCATCCATCACTGGGATTCGGACCTGGGTCACCTCATTGGGAGGCAAGCATTCTATCCTTGAGCTACCATGGCTCAATTAAATTAATTAGTGAATATAAAGTAAGTACATGGCACTTGGTAACATACGAATTAAGTACTTAGTAATAGAGTGAAAAACTTTCAAGCTGCTCGAATTTTGTCTCTTCTACTATAAAAATCAGAATTCCAATTAGTATGTATTTAAATTTAAAAGTGAATAAATTTGAATTAACGTAACTGAAAGCAGGTGTGTTCAAATAAAATCATAAAATTTCATTAAAATAGTTAGAGATGAATTAGTATATCTCGTTTCAAAAACTTTCTGCTCTAAGATATCACTTAGAACTTTCCTACGCCGAATACTTCATTAAAAACAAAATGTTCTTCTAAAAGTAGTCTTGAAAAGCAGCAAAAACTTAAAATGTTCGTTATGGTATAATTTTCATATTTATAGTCTAGACATTTTTACGAATACCAACAAGCAAAAAAAGGAAAAAGAAAAAATTAATCTTAAATTTAGCAATTTTATCAGTGAATTGACGGATGGAAAAATTCGTGTTTTTTTTTTTAATTGTCTTTTTTTTAATCTTTTAAACACTGCATTGTTGGGGATGAAAAGAAATTAATTTTTATGTTCCTTTTTTTTTGATGAACTTATTGTTGTTATTATTGATATAGTGATTGAAATTAATTGTGCATAGAAAAACGATACTGGTTTCAAATGACATTTTTTCAAACTTTCTTTATTCCAAAAGATATATTTATCACTGAGAGAAAATAGAATCTTAATTATTTTAGACATAAAAATTTTTATAATGCTTAATATACTTCAAGCTTTATATATTTGTTTGAATTAGCAGTTTTGTAAACATTTGATTCAAATATGACTGGAACAAATATGGAAAGGTAAAGAAGAAAAGTATTGTTTAAATTTCAGATAAAATAAAAAAATCTTCTTACATAATAAAATTTACAGTTCTTTCATGTTTTTTTTTTAATCAAGTGAAGGTAAAGTAAATTGATAAGTACGTTTATTAACGTTACTCAGTGTACGATTATATATAATATGTGTATGAATATAATTATTATATAATAACTGCATGAGAAATGTAACTTGCGAACACCAACATGTCAACATGTCCCATGAAAAATTTAACTTACAAACATCGGTCGTTTTCCAACATATTTACTATATTCTGTAAAGATGTGATAAAAATAATTAAGCATTATAATTTCGAAAATAGGATAATGCAAGATAGATTAATATATTTTCATGCATGTTAAGTTACATTGGACAGCAAAAAATTATCATAATTAGCACTGGATTGCCTAAGAGAAGTCATTTTGACTGCTTTTTAACGGCTTTTTCATTTGCAAAAAATTTACTATAATAATGTATAAATTTATATTTTCTTTCCAAGTGAAGTAAATTTTTTTATTGTTAATATTTACTAAGAACATGTTATATAACTGTAAATAATATAAAAAATATTAAAAATTAATTAAACATATTTCTTTACACATTAGTTATTCTTTCACAATTCAGTCATTTTGTCTGCTTTGGGGAAATATAGGTATATACTAAGTTGTAGTCTTCTAGTGTTAAACTTTTCTGACAAAAATATATAATTAGCACTATTCATGACACGAAGAAGATGGTAAAACATTGTATTTCAAGCAACAGAGATTTTAATAACATTCCTTCATCGGTCAATAATAACTTTCTCAGCTAAAACAAGTATACTTTCATTTTTATTCGTGATGATAAATTATGGAAAATTTTAATAAATTAATTATTTCTCTTACCTTTGAATTGCATTTGTATATAAATAATTATTTCATTCAATGTATTTAATATAAATTTTTTAGGCTTCCGTGTACTAAAAACATATTTTTTTAAAAATTATTCATCACCCACAATATCTTCCTCCTATCAATTATTATGCCTTTCTTAAGTATTATGCCTCCCATGGATGTTTATAAACCAATTTTTCTCCAATTTCTCCACTTTGTTTGCATCAACAACATTCTTTTATCTATCAATGATTAATTTTCAGCTAAAACAAATATACTTTTATTTTTATTCGTGATGATAAATTATCGAAAATATTAAAAAAAAAAAAAAAAAAATTTGATTATTTCTCTTAACTTTGTATTGCATTTGTTTTTAAATATTAATTTTATTCAATATATTTCATATTCGCTTTTTATGCTTTAGTGCACTAAAAATTGTTTTTTAAAATATCTATCACCACAATGCTTTCCCCACATAAATGATTATGTCTTTCATAAGTATTATGCCTCCCATGAATATTCGTGAAGTTATTCTTTTCCGATTTCCCCACCTTATTTTCGTCTGCAACATTCTTTTCTCGGTCAATGCTGACTTTTTGAGAGAAAACAAATATACTCTCATTTTTATTCATGATGATGAATTATTGAAAAAAATAATTGACTTATTATTTCTTTTAACTTACATTGCTTTTTTTAGATATTTTATTCAATATATTTCATAATAGTTTTTTTATGCTTTATTGCAATAAAAATATTTTCTAAAATATCTATCACCACAATACATTTCCTACATAAATGAATACGTCTTCCTTAAGTATTACGACTCCCTTGGGTATTTGTGAAGCAATTCTTCTCCGATTTCTCCACTTTGTTCCCATCTACAACCATTAACCTCAATATATTCATCCCCATACCAACCCACACAAAAAAAAACATTTATGCTCAAAATGTCACGTTACAAAGCTTTTCACCAAACAATAATTTCTCTCTCCTCCAATTTCCAATCCCAAAATATCGGTTCTCTATTCAGAGGTTTCTCAGAAAATATGGATATAGTCCTTGATGCAGTTATAGGATGAGATGCAGACAGAAAAGAAATATCCAAGGCGTGATAGAGAAAAAAAACAGAGAATGATAAAATATAAGCCTTGCGTCAATAAAAAAAAGACTCTCTCCACCCTATCGCAAATGATGTTGCAAAGTGATATAAAACAGGTACATGCACACACGCTTTCTTATATTTTAGATGATAGGACATAAAAGGATGTACCTGGAAAAAAATATCCAATATTCTATATCTCGGGATTCATAAGATGACAGCTAAATATAGATTTTCAGTTGAAGTAACTATTGATTTTTTGTGCTGTATTCGCGCATTACGCATGCAACAAATTAGAAATATTCTGAACATAAATTTTAATGTTTTCAATATTTTTAAGCTGTTTCAAATAATGAAATTTCCATTAAAGAATTAACAAAGATTTCTTTATGTATTTTTAGTTAAAAACCTATACTTCATTGACAGTTCAAACAATTCAAACTACTTTCAATTTTTTTTTCTACAGTGCACTTTGTAAGATTCTTTAATAAAAGTACCTTGCTTTCTGGGTTCGGTACTTTTCACGTTGAATACCATTTTTTCCAGAACAAGCGACGGAATAAAGAAATCTGATATGCCTTAAGTTTTGCAGTAATAATTACAGTAAAATCACTGTATCACTTTAATAAAATAAATATTATTGTAAAAATTACGGTATAATATTTTTCAGAAAAAAAAACGGATTTTACGGATAATGCACCCAAAGTCCAGGTATTTTAGACAGTAATTTGATCCGGAATTTTTTATAGTGCACATATTGACACTATAAAACATTAGAAAATGCAATTTTCTAAATTTAAATTTCAGGGCTTCACATTTGCGACTTGATAAATTTCAGTATCTTATAATTTAATAACAAAAGAGATTTTCAGTTCATTCAAAAACAACCAATTTTCTGAAAACTTTAATCAGACAATCGATATTCTGAAAGCAAATTCCAAAAAATTTCCTAATATTTAGTTGCAAATGAAGGAAAATTCAATAAAAAAACGTAACTAGATTATCAGTCCTTTTATTTTAAGGGAATATATTTCTGTATAGTATTTACTTTTAAGTTCAAAAAATGAAATAATACTACGTCTATAGAGTTATTTCAAAGTCATTGTTATTTTGCAATGAAAAATGTTAGAAGCATGCATTAAAGCTTTGAAATATCTAAGTTTGTATGAGTTGAAGCTGATAAAATAATACTCTTGAGTATTGCACATTTAAAAATGAAACGAAAGATGAAGACTGAATTCATAGCTGTGCTAACAGAAGAAAAGAATACAAACATACTATCCTTCTCTAAAAGGGAAGATAAATACATTTCTTTTGTTAACATCTGCAATAAAAGGTTTCACTACTTACTGTTTTTCTCTTTTTTTTTTGTTTCAACAGTGATGAAAGACTAAGGGAATAAGATGTAAAACTATCTATTTATAGAAGTTATTTTACAATCTTATCTTTATATTTCTCATGAATATTAAAGAAATAAATAAAATGTAAATATTTATTGAATAAATTTTCCGTCCACTAACTGAATATAAATTTAAAAAATGTTTTTTTCAATACTTTAAAGCAAAATAGCATTTAGCAGCTATTTGCATCAATAATCATTCATATTTGATGTCGAAATTGTAAAAACACATTGTAAATCTATATAAATAAAGTATAATGCTTATATGTATGAATGTATAAATCACGGTTAAAGTAAATAATCTGGTTATCATTATTATTAATCACGTTTTTTGGTAAATGGGATAAATTATGCACATTAATAAAGTGAACCGGTAATTTTAAAAAAAGTTTGGTCAATGTGATTCAATAGACATAATTTATTAAAACTTCAACTTCAATGTAATTTTTATATGCCTATGGGCTCTACATCTGTCATTGTAGAGATTAGCAGCGTTAAGAAAAGAAAATAACACTTGAAATACAGTTTTTACTTAATTTTTAATTTAAAATAAATGTTTAAAAATTCAATTGTTTTCATATATCTATTAATAAATCATAGTTTTTGAATTATTGAGTTCATAAATTTTAATATCGTTTAAGAAATAATGAAAATATAAATTTTTGTAATGGGGCTACAAGCAATTGGAGAAAATAATAATTGGAATAAAAAAGAATGGCGAGTGTCATTTCCTGATATACTTTATACAGATGTTTTCTTTTTAAAATTGAGCGTCACTATATGGTGTTTATTTCTCCGGTATACTCTATACCAGTGCTTCCCAAAGTGTGGTACACTTACCCCCAGTGGTACGGGAACAGTTTAGAAGGGGTACGTGTTCTTATGCGAAATATCTTACAACGAAAGAAAATTTCAAAAAATTTTATTTGAAAGCAAAGCTAATGAAAATTTACCATAACATAATTTTGTATTGACTATTTTTTATAATTAGTGTTAATAATATATACAGTTAATAATTAGTGGCGCCAGCAGCCAGTTGTGACTTTTAACTTTTGTGTAATTTTTTTATCACAGCAAAAACAATCTTCTCACCGATGCAAATAAACTTATTAGCGAAACTTTGTAGGTACCAAAAAAGAAAACTAAACATTTATTTTAAAAATAATTCATTCATTTTCTTATTAGTGCTACTCAGCGTTACGAAAAATTTAGAAAGGGTACACAAAAGTCATAAATTTGGGAAACACTGCTGTATACTAATGTTTTTTAGTGAAGTACCAGCGTTCGGTCTACATTTATCTGGTATGCACCACATTGATGTGTTTTTTGAGCTAAGTACATAAAAAAACTATACCGTCTAACACAAAGTATTTGTTCAACATACGAACAACAAACACGAAGAGCGGACGTTTGCATCCAGAGTAAACAAGAAACATTTTCTAGCAGTTTCAACTAGATATTCACCTACGTATTGGAACTCTACATCACAAACTTTGGAAATTTTTAGACAAAAGCGTTGAAAAGTATTACATTGACCAAACTTCATTGGTTATAAAAACCTGTATATTTGATAGATTCTAAAAGATTTAACAGATTTACTTGGTTATTTTTATTACTAAAAAGCTAGCTGGCGTCCCCCAAAAACTTTAAAAAAAAACTGTGGTAAAAATTATATACATATCCTTAAGAACTCACTGCCTTACATTTTTAATCTGTAATTCCAAGAACATAAGTTCTTCGAGTTTTCGAACGTTCTTTTAGAAATTTTACTAAAGGTTTTTAGTTTTAGGAGGACGTTCGCCAGTTTAATGATAAATGGCAACTATTTATAATAGCACATAAATTATATTAACCTCAACATATATATATCTCATACAAGTCCGCAATTCGAAAACGATTTGCGCCAAATTCGATGTAATTTGAAGACACTGTGGATCTAACCAGTCTACTTTAAACCTGTCTCGATCACCTGGTTCACGTGTTACATCCCAAAGAAATAGCTTACCATAGAGTCTGCTATATATTTTATAATATGAGGGAATTGCTATTTTGCAGCTCTTATCAGATAAAAAATTGTTTTCGGGCATATTTTCTCATAAACTATTTATCTTTGGTTTTCTTTGCTAGGTCACCACAAATGAAATCAAAATTAATAATTTCGCACCATATTATGACGTTGTAACCTATATTGTTTTGAAAGGTATGTGAAACTACGTATTTTAATTAATTTTTTAAAAGATATATGAAGCAAAGTGCTTTTTATAATAATAATTTTGTTTTTAAAACGTGTTTCTGCTACTTAAATAGTACAAACATAACAAGAACTAATGAAATAAATATTTTGAAGTATTGATTACTATCAGTAATTGGATTATTTACTTTTTTCACATTATACAAAGAACGGGTATTTATCTAGTATTTTATTAAAATTAAGTACCACTATATAATTATTATACTGCATAAGAATACTTCCCAGTGTTCTTCCAAATGAGGAAACGATTTTAATTAAAAAAATTATCCATTTACAAAAAAAGTATATATTAAATCATTAAATAAATTTAAATCAATTGTTTTAATAATTATTTAAAGCTTTGTCAATGGTTATTCTTAAACTAATAATATTTACAACTATTATACACTGAAGAGTAAAAAAAACTGGAATACTTGCCTAATATCGTGTAGGGCTCCCGGGAGCACGCAGAAGTGCCGCAACACGACGTGGCACGGATTCGATCAATTTGTGAAGTAGTGCTGGAGATAATTGACACCATGAATCCTGCAGGTCTGTCCATAAACCAGTGGGTGTAAGAGGGGGTGGGAATATCTTCTGAACATCACGTTGCAAGGCATCCCAAATATGTTCAATAATGTTTTTGGGATTTTGGTGAATTTCCGATACTCACGGTATACTCGTGAAATGGTCGTACGTGAAAATCCAAATTTCATTGCTATCTCGGAGATGCTATGTCCCATCTCCCGTAGGCCGACTATAACACCACGTTGAAACTCACTTAAATCTGTATAACCTGGCATTGTAGCAGCAGTAACCGATGTAGGAACTGTGCTAGACACTCGTTGTCTTATATGCGCGTTGCCGATCGCAGCGATGTACTTTGATTTGCATATTCATGCATGTACCAGCTTTTTTGGCTCTTCAGGGTATTTGCAAAACCACAATAGTTCTTCGAGCTGCGATAATTAAGTCATTAAAGCACCAAGCTTTCATCATATAGGCCAAAGGTTCAATACTCGGTGGTGGTGTGAATTTTTACCAATTGCAGATAAATGGATAATAACTTTCAAGGAAGGTAAATCCGTCCATCATCTTGCCGTTACAAAATTTTGGAACCATACCTTTAAAACCTTGAAATGGGAATGCTCTTGCAATATTCGTTTAGCAATTTTTTCATTCATAAGATTTGTCACCTGAAACTGCTATTTATAAGGCTGAAACATTCCTTCTTGGAGCATTTAAGATCAATTATTTGTAACCCCAGTTAAAAAAAATCATGCAATTAAATCCTAATAAAAGAATATCAAATATTCAACATTACAGAAGATTTTTAAAAACTTTCCATTAATTTAATTTTTAAGTTATTAAAACAATTGCAAATCATTAAGTGTTTTTTTTTCTTCCATGCTATTTGACATAATCGAAAAATGTCATCCTTGGAAATTCCCGTAATATACAAATAAAGAAATTCTCTGTCAAAATTGAATATTAATACATTTTGTTTTTGAAGATAAAGTTCTTGTAATTAAATCCTAATAAAAGGAAATCAAATATTTAACCTTACTGTAGATTTTAAAATATTCTGCCAGTGACTTAATAGCAAAATTATGAAAACATTGAAAATTCATTAGATTTTTTACAACTTCATGTTGCTCTACTTACTTAAAAAATGTAAATTCCAGAAACCTTAAACGTAATGCCCACTGAAAGAAACCCTCTTTCAAAGAATTCTTATTTATATATTACATTTTGAGTATTTATTAAGGATACAAACGGGCCATCACACTGCCGTTACAAAATGTTCGAACCTTACCCTTTATAATTCGCTGCCTTACAAATATTGTTGCGGGAAAGCTTTATTTTATTCTTACAATATCCTTTTAAAAAATTTTCATACATAAGATTTGTCATCATGTCGGAAACTTCAATTAATTAGACTGAAAAATTCCAGAATTCCATTAATTATTATTCCGAAAACTCTAAGAAGCAATTATTTGTAATCCCAATGAAAAAAAATTCTAAATCCTTGTTAAAGTAAATCAAATATTCAGCACTATGGAAAATTTAGAAAAACTCTGACAGTGATTTAATTGTTAAATTATAAAAACATTTGCAATTCATTAAGTGCTTTTTTTACTCCATACTACTTGACATATTTGAAAAATGTATTCCTTGGAAAACTTTCACGTGATTTTCACACAAAAAAAATCTTCTTCCAAAGAATAATTATTAATACATTATGTTTTTTCAGGATTTATTAATGATAAGAACGCCATCTTTGTCCAAGAAACTTAAAGGAAATGTCAAAAGAAGTCACCTTTGAGAATAAATATTTAATTAATTTATTATGTCTGCTTTACACTTCCATTAAAAACTTTTAATCTTATATACTTGGTTTCTAATAATGCCAGGAAATAGGGAATAATTTATTACCATATAAAAAAAGCATTTTGATGGTAATTTATTAATACAATTGTTTGATCTCCTTGTGTAATAATAATAGAAGTAAAGGAATTGTACATTAATTAAAAATTTTTACTTATTTTTCTTTTCAAAATCGGAATGCTGTATATAAAATAGTTCAATGCGTAGAGTTTAATTATTATCAATGTTGTGAAAAATTAAAACTTATGATAATAATTAGCTAAAATTTTAAAAGCATAACATCTCCTTTATGCTTTAAAAAGGAAGCAGTTTTATTTTTAATCTTTACTGCAAACTATTTTTTTCATAAGTTTCTAATGCATGATTTTGTTTTATAATGGCATATTGAATAAAATGCAGTCCCCAATAATAAATCGGAAATTTAATTTAAATAACTAAATTCCGCTATTATTATTTAAATTTTAATTAACTTAGATCTGTAAGAGTATGTACCCAAAATTACATAAATCATTAAAGTTAAAAAAAGAAAAACTATTCAAGCAAAGAAACGTGCAATTTTAACTTATTGTTTAAGCAATGTTAAATAAACTTTCATTCCTATTAATTTTAATAAAAGAACCTTATCTACTCTTTAATAGAATTAATATTTTTAACTTCTTTATAAGTAATGCCTTTTAATAGTTATTGATTCAATAACGTTCATAATAAATAAATAAAAATATTTCTCCTGTTCTTTCACACTGAAACAATCGGATTTTTTACTTACCTAAAATTGCCGTTTGGGGTAAATTTGAGCCTTAAGAGAAATTGATGCTATTCCAATTTAAATGATTTTTTAGTTGCTGAATATTGTTTAAAATATAACATAAAAAAAGATTTTGGACATATTTTGTTTAGTCACATAATAACAATATAACAATACAGTATAATATTGTATAAAAAATTATTATTTGGCTGGAGTTCAAGTCATACGAAGGAAATGAGACATTAATACAAATAATGCGCATACGCAACACGTTTTATAATCTGGTTCCGTCAACAGTTAAATATTATCCTAGGCGCACCATATATCCGCGTGACACGCAAAAGATATAATAAAATGTCGACAGATTTGTTTTTAGCACATCAAAAATTTATTTATGTCCCTTGCAAAGTTAAAATGGGTGTTACTTTTAGTTTAAAGTCAGAATTTTAAGAATTAGTAGCTATTTTTAATACGCAAAACACTTTTTTGTAATTCTTCAACAAGCACAAAAATGAACTCGCAATGCATAATTAGTGTGACGAAAAATTCATTTAAATCTATTCAAGCTTTGAGGACAGAAAAATCACAAACGTTGGGAAAAAAAAAGTTCTCGCAAAACTGCAAGTTTCTCATCTAGTAGAATAATTCCTTAATAACTAGTGTGCTAACGTTTTATTCTATCGCAGTAAGTGACAGTACTTGGCTTCTTATCTATGCTGTCTCCAGTAAACACATTTACATGAATGCTACTCAGAATTATGACATTCGTTTTTCTTTCGCGCTTAAGCACTGAGAGTATTGTTGCCATTTTGCAGTCCAAAAGAAGAATGCCATGACGAAAAGGTGTCACTGAAAAATAGGAGGAAAGTTTCGTTTAGTTTTAATGAGGTTAAAATTTTTTTTTAATTTTATGTCAGTTGAAAACAAAAACTAAAAGTCAAAGTTATGTGGCCTGTTCATCATGAGATAAATGTGTATTTTGATTTACATGACATTTCACCAACAGTTCTTTCTTGTTCAGTATTATAACAAAACTAATTGCGTATAATCAAGATGTACAGTGCAGTAAGAAAACTGATCACTCTGAATAACTTTTGATCTAAATGATCGTATCTTCAAGCTCTGGGAATCAATCTTACTGGATCGAAAGGATAATCTCAAACAAGCTAATTAATTTGTGCAAACGATATTTTAAGTTACAAAATCAGACACAAAAATGTACTTTCTCTGAATAAATATGAATTTTTTTTACTGTTTCGGATTTCTTACCCCCAAAATATAGGGAATAGCCGTAATCTGGGAAATATGGTTCCAAACGTTTGGTCAGGAGAATGCTCCAAAGGAGAATGCTCCTTAAGTCCAAAGTTCAAAACTTTAGTTTTGCCACGTAAAATTACATTTTTAAAGAATATAATTTTACGAGTCAAAATACAAATTTTGAGAAGAATCTGATGGATAGTTCGTGAAAAATTGAATTTCGAAAGTGTATTGCGCCAACTTTGTATTTCGCCCTGTAAAGTTATATTCTTTAAAATGATGCAAAACTTTTATACTTTACAAGTCAACATTTTTCTGACCTAAATTAAATAAAATAGTAAAAAGAAATAAATATTTTTGCATGGAATTATCTTTGGATAAATACATTTTATATATGTGGGCAAAAAATATTTCTATTCACTTAAAAAGTTCTCCAAATATAGCGAAATACATAAAAAGTAAAATTAACAATAAGGGCTCCAAACTTTGGAGCTCTCTCCAGACCAAACTATTTGGATCTTATTTCCCAGACTGTGACTACACCCTGTGATTTAGGTGACAGAAATCCAAATCCGTCGAAAAAAAGGTATGCTTATTCAGAGAAAATTTGTTTCGTGCCTGATTTCGTAACTTGAAATGCCGTCTGCCCTTACTAATTAGCATATTTGAGATCCCCTCTCTAATCATTAAGAATGAGTCTCAGAACGTGAAGATCTGATCAGTAGATCAAAAGTTACTCAAAGTGTTCCTTTTTTCGCGCACTGTACATGGTTTCTTTCAGGCGCAATAATGATTCAAATTTAAAGTTCAATAAGAACTCAACTTAGCTATTTCGAACACCAAATCTAAGATACCTTATAATTTATCGGAAACTATTACGTGGAATTTTTTTTCATCACAGTGGGATCCAATTTCTGTCTGACAAATCGTTTTCTTAAAGTTTGCAGTCATGTAAAATCAAAATCAGGCATTAAGCATCGAAAATGAACGCTTTTCTTACTGGGGTCAAAATGACCTCATTGGCTGTTTTAGGTAGTTCTACGATTATTCATTTTAATAATCAACATAAGCGCATGAAACTTTGGTACAGTATACTTAGAAAAAATTTAGAAAAGTAAAAAATTTGACCTTCGCTGTTCACATGTATTTTCAAAAACAAATAAATGACAAAAAATTATCAACATGACCCCTTATGGCACTTCTAGTGTCTTAAATAACTATCTTTTAGACACTGCTAACCATTTTTTATACTTCGTTGCACTGTAAAATTGTTCAAATTAACAATCATATAATGTCAAATGTAACCATATTGCCATGCAAATTTATCCGTTCTTTAACCTAAATATACGATACCGTATTCGAACTTGAAAAGAAAAAGAGTTTAGTTTAATAACTTTTTAGTTTAAGCAAAAAGGTTTAAGCAAATTGTCCAGTAATTGATAGTATGGTTCAAAGATGAACCGTTTTTCCTGGGAATTACATTGATACCCCTTCTCCTAAATGATTTCTAAAATAATTACACTCATTTCTCCTAATAACCCCCAAAATCATCAAAACTTTAAACTACAGTCCAAATCATTGAGTAATTTCCCGTTTCTATGACAATTTTGCTTTTGAAACTAACTCATTATACAATTAAATATTATTATACAAAATAAAATTTTGATTGCAAAGCAAAGAGAAATTTTCTGAATATATAATGTTTTTTTTATAAAATGCTCTAATGAGCAAAGATAGTTTTCAAACTGAAATTTGTACAACAAGGTTAAAATAAATTTATGTTTTTTTAAAAAATTCTTTAGATTAAATCCACTATTTTACGGATTTATTTATTTTCTGAACATGGGGTTCTAAATAAATGATTCTCAAGTTGATTCAATGTCTAAACCCTGCGAGCTATAAATGATTGATTCCATGGCAAATCTTTAAAGATCACCAGACTGCTTTTTACAACTGCCTGTATGATACAGTAGTTTATCGATTGTTTCCAACAAATTTTCTTTCCATTTATTTAACACGAAAAACTGCTTTTAAACTAAAGAATTTTCTATACTATAAATCAGAAATAAGAAAATAAAACTTATATATATTGAGAAAAAGAACATACAAGTGACAAAAAAAATTCAATTTTGTCAAAAAACTTGTTTGGTTCCCTTAAATTGAACATGATGCATATTGAAAAATTCAGAGTATAAAAAAGTTAACTATTTCTAGCGGGTTTTTATGCGTGTTTGAATAGTTCAAATATATCAGTGTCTGTTTAAGAAAAATACCTTTATCCTAGATGGTTTTTGACTTGTTTCAATGATTTGAACTATAGAAAGTCATTTGATTATAAGTAATTCATAAATAGAACTTTTAAATAAAACGTTATTTATTTACTTATTTTTAATGCAGAGCGTTTAGACTGTGCACAATAAAGTGCGTATATTTGTGATTGCTATTGTGCGCTTGGTATGTATCATTTATTTTATATAATCATAAACTATCTTTTCTCATACTAATCTTCCAAACAAGGAATAAATAAAGAAATATATAAAAATCCATGTATACCATTACAGCTGAGAGATTATTTATTTGAGCACTCATTTCAAGATTTCTTGCATGCAATACAGGTAAAATCACATACATTATTTAAATTTTCAAACACCACAGCGTAATTTGTAACTACTAACTTAAATTTATGAAAGATTAACTTAAATTTATGAAAAAAAGAACTGTAAGAATATTGATAACGTCTCAGTTCACCTCGCACATTTCCTTAAAGATAAATTTCAAATTCGAAGTTTTCTACTTTGTTATCAAATGAGCTTTAACGTTTAATGTGAATGAAGAAAATAATGCATCGTTAACATTCTATCTCAAAAGATTCAGTCTAAGACCTGAGGGTGAAATCGTCTAATTGCTTTCAGAATCAGCCTTTGAATAACGATCTTCTAACAACATTCCTAATTATAAAGGTTCCAATTTCCTCCTTAAAGGCCTTTTAATTAATGGATAATGTAAGACCTATTTTAGCAGAATCAATAAGGGCTGGTTTTGCACTTCATTTAATAATCCTTTACCAATTGTTTCAGGGCATTTTATTAATATATGTTTTAAACAGAATAATATAAATGAATGCCAATATTAAAAATTGTAATTCTGATAAAATTTTCATAAAATAAATCCCATTTTCACAGCGTGTTAACAGTATCTATATTTTGCAATTGAAAAAAGATGCGAAACATTTTGCGAGGTTTAAAGAACATACCTATTTATGAAATTTCCCTTCTTTTTTATAGACACGTAATTATTGGATAATATAAGTCAGATTTCAACTGAAATGTAATTGAGTCATTTCTTTTGCGCTTTATTTGATAATATTTGTAATTTTTAATCATCGATTTCAGTTCAGGATTTGAATTTTATTCACAGGTACTTTAAGCTGCATATAACATAAACGAATGATCAGATAGACCAGAAAAAATTGAGTTCAGGAAAATTACTTGCTCTAACGGCTATTTTTTTTAATATTGTTTGACAAAATGATAAGAATCCTTTTCTTGAATCTGATTGGGATTTTTCCGAAAATGGGCTTAAATATATGGAGAAAAAAATTATTGTTTCAAATCTTCTGGGTTAATGAGAAAACTGAAAGAATTTTACCCAAGTCAAACTTCTTGGTGGTCCCATGAAATAATTTCGTTGGTTTCGGTACAATTCATGATTGCCCAACATCATTTCACCATCATCCAACATTTTCCATTATTCGTTCAGGGTTTTTGATATCCCAATAAACTTCCATCATTCCATGACGGAATGCTACTTTAATGCCATGATGATTAACCATCAAGAGAAGTTTGATTCTCTTGGACAAACAATCCATGTTGATTCAAGATGGATGAGAATTCCTGTCGGTTCTCAGGAATATACCATCAAAGCAGTTACGTTTTATTTATACTGGCCCACCATAAATTAGTCCGAATTCCTACATTGGAGTGATGGTTGTTCATGATTATTCCAATATTTGATTTCTAAGATACTATGATGGAAATTCGTGATGGTCCATAATGGTAAAACAATGCATTTCCATGATGGTTGGTTTAATAGCAATTCGTGTTGGTTCAGCAGGAATATACCATCAAACCAAATAAGTTTTTTATGTTGACCTATCATAAATCAGTCTGAATTACTACATTGGGGTGATGATGATTCATGATCGTTCCAAAATTTGATTTTTAATAAACTGTAATAGACATTTCTGATGGTTCAAAATGAACAAATCATCAAAACAAGTTTCTATTCTTATGTTGAACCATCATAAGTCCGAATTCCTACTTCGGGGTTACCAACATAAGTAACCATCAAGATTATGTTTGTCCGTCAATGGGAAACCATCAAATAGTTTGACTTGGGTATATAGACAAATGAGGTGCTGTTTCTGATGTATATTTTGACACTGAATTGTATAGGATCAAACTCAAATTGATAGGATTAGCAGTTAAGAAGTTTTCCTTAGTAAGAAGTTTATATTTATCTGTGCACTGTATAAAATTTGTAGTTTAACTGGAAATTCTATAGGAAACTAAAGTTCCACGAGAATCTCTAGTATTCCAAGTAGTTTCTTTTCAAGCATCATTACAGACTTAAACTTAGTAATAAACGCATAGACTTCCTTAGTAACCATACCAAGAAACAGTTAGTAACATAACAGGTGCTTCGCTTGCATGCTTACCACGCATAATTCAGTACGTTAACGAAGGAAATTTTAGTAAATATACAAGAAAAACACCCGTAACGCTATACCTGAAACTCTTATAGATCTTAAAAATCTTCAATTAAAAGGCAGAGTAATACTATGAAATTTATTTTATTTATTGGCACACATACATATATCTTCTCGTGAGCTCAGTTACTTAAATACGGCTTATAAGCCTTTTTCAAGTAGAAGAACCGATAGCACAATTCGGAGAAAAACAGAACAAATATGAACCAAGGGTTATATCAGGATTTGAATCCATCCACGCTACAGAGTGTTTGGCGGACGATACCGCTTGGACGGGGAGACCCTACTTTAAAAAATCCTGCAAACAGCATAGAGATTTGGAAGTGAAAGTTGAAGTTTAAAGGAATAAAGGAAAAATATTCAGATGACGTTCTAAACGTTAAAGCAATTTCCTCTCTAGAAAAACAAACACTAGTTGCGATCACGCGAACTGGTTGCAGATCTGGTTACAGGTGAATTTCGAGTAACTGATGATGAGTAATATATAATGCCACTGAGAAATAACTAGTAAATAAATTCCTTCCAGTAATTTCTATTAAATATATGGATTTTTTTTTAACTTTGTATCTACGAATCCAATGCTTCAATATAAAACTAGTTTAACAAAATTTTTTATTGTCAAAAAATTTATCAATTTTTAAAAGAAATATTTAAAAATTTCAAATTAGATAAAACTAAAATTATTAATGAAAACATTCATACTTCAAATAAATTTTTGTTATAGAATTGTTAATTTAACTCTTGAAAAAAAATTTTACAAAGTATTTATAATGTAGCATTTATTTGGACATGTAATACCATTCCATTGCAAGCATATCTTAACGTTTGTTATAACTACGAGAATCTTATCTTACTTTAGCATTATTTGTAAAATAATTTTCAAAGTGATACAAGAATAAACTGCTATTAACATTGAAGAAAAAAAGATGGTGGAAACTGCAAAAATATGGTAACATTAATAGTGCTTCTGGCTCTATGGAAACACCGAAAAAACACCGGTATGGAAACACCGGTAATTTTTACTTACCAAAGTGCTTTGGTAATGATTTTGGTAAATAATATTGTTCTGAAATGCGTATTAAAATTCAGAAAATGTTGTAGTTTTATCATGAAACCTCAGAGAAAGGCATAAAAAAACATTTATTTTCTTGAATTTATTTTCAAATTTTTATTTTTGGAAAAAAACCGTATTTTTTTAAAAATTCTATAAATTTTAAATTTTTTTTATGATTACTTTTAGCATCTAATGTATCCAAAATGGTAATAAGTAATATGATAATTAGGAACTTTTATGATAAATTTAGCATTCTATGCTTACGTTGGCATAGAATCCTTTCGTTGAAATTTACCAAATCTACCAAAAAATTATCCTTACTTAATTTAAAAATGCCAGTGAATGAATCAATAGTAATAATGGCAGTAAATGCCGGTAAATTATCATCAAAGAAATTATAATTCTCTAACCATTCTCCCTTCTACATTAAAATTTGAGAAGACATAAAAAATAGTTTCAATTCGTATTACTGTTTTATTTTAATTAAAAGGAATTTTTCAAAGAAAATACAAAAAAAATTATTAGTATATATTTAAGATGTTATTGATGAGAACAACTAGCAATATAACAAATATAAGTTAATAAATTAAGACAAATGAGTCATATTATGCTACAATCTTTTATTTTCAGAGAATATTTCATTAAGTTAAAAAAAAGGTTAAGTTAAAAAATACGGAAAAAGATAGTAATGAGAATAACGGAAAAATTGTAAAATGAATGGTATAAATATAATTAATTTTATTTGCATTAACCAGAGTAATGTTTTTTTTGCTTTTGCAGAAATTTCTTTAATATACAGTTCAGTTATTTACTAGAACTTCTGGTCCGTGATGCGAAAAAAAGTTTTATGGATACAGTAATAACATTTTGTTAGGAATGTAATATATTAAAAAATATGTTCTGAAATATGTTAAAAATATTATTCTAATATTCAAAATAAATATAAGAAGTGGTGGATTTTACTCAGCAAGAACCTGAAAAGGTCGTAATCTGAAAACTAAAATTGTAGAATGCTTGAATAAATTAAAAACTAACAAAATTTACTTTAAAGAATAAAAAGCATTAAGTGTTGAAGAAAATAAAAATTATTACGAATAAGAATAAAAACTCTTTGAAAACATTCTTTTCCGAAAACAACTAATTGTTAAAATAATTTCATTTGTAATGACAAAATTTTATTATTCTCCTATTTAAGTTTGTGATTGAAATTAATCTGCATTTCCACAATATAAGACTATAACTAGAGAATATTTTTCTACATTTTAGCATATTTTGATCTATGAGGTTAAGCATATTTCCGTGCTTAATTTCTATTAAATGGAGTATAACTTATTTCAGTTTAAATTTTTTAAAATAGATGGCCTCAACTTACCTAGTATATTATATTTTAGTTTAATATTTTTTTTCTTCAAATATTTGATTTTGGAAACGAAATTCAAAACTGAATACTTAAATTTGTATCTGTCATGTACTTCTAACAATTTTATTTCTAAAATTTACAATAATTTTTCAAATTAAATTTTTTGGACATGAGTTTAAATTCTGTGATAAAAATAGATCAGTGTTGTAAAAAAAATATATTATAGTGCGCAATTTAGTATGAAATTTATTTTAGTTCAAATATTTCATTTTTGTCTAATCTGATTCAAAGATAAGGGTACAGATTTTTATCTATGATTTATACTTTTTTAAAAACAAATATATCTAATAAAAACTATAAGTTACTAAATTAAACGTTTTAACTGCAACAGCTTAAGCTAAGTATTAAAAAAATTTATAATTCAGTACTGTACTTTCAAAGATCACAGTTCGTAGTGAAATGATACACTTATTTAAAAACAATATTATCCATCTATAAAATATCTTAAGGAAAAACGCTTGATTTTTGTCTAGCATTTTTTTCCTTAAATTTGTATCTAACGAGTACTATAAACTTCTAAATTAAAAGTTTTGTACATAACAGCTTTAAATCATTTAGTAAAAAATTTGGTACATTATTGCATTTCGAAACATTACAATATGTAGTTAAATGATGAACTTATTTTAGTTTATATGCCTTAAATAGGCTTAGTTTCTCCGAATCTAGATAAAGAATAAAGTTTTGAATTTACATTTGAATTTTATTTTTTTAAAAATTGTATATAACATTCACTATAAATTTTTAAATTGAATAATTTATTCGCAAAAGCTAATCAGTGAGAAAAAAAACATGTGTCAGTGCTGTATTTAGAAATATTACAGTTATTTTATTTTATTTTATTTTAAAATTCGTAAATATTTTCTTGTTTTCCAACCTTACTTAAGTAATCAAACGCTTAAATTCTTCTCCGTTAAGAAATGTACACCTCAATAAATTTTCTTAAAGTTTTGAAAACTTTTACGAATGATTAAATTTTATCTCTTCAGAAAAATTATATTATTTTTATATGACAAAAAGTGTCAGAAGTTTATTATTAAATTAGCAACTCCAAACTTTTTATCAAAGTAAAATTAAATCAAATGTAGTTTAGAGGGCATAAAATTGGTTGCCTAAATAAGCGGAAAATGCAATTAATGGATGACAATCTATTCAGGTATTATCAAATTACCACTGTTTGTAAGGTATATTTTTATGGAACTTGAAAGAAATATATAAGGACGTACAATATATTTGTCTTAGAGTTTTGGGAAGTTCAAATTTTTTCAATTGTCTCAAGTTTAAGAATTCATCGTCTCTTAGAAAAAGTATCTGCATTCGACCTATAAGATATATTTACTTTTACTATTATTTTTACTTTATATTTACTTTTATTAATCAGGTGTATAAAGTTTGCTACTCATTTCAAATATTTAAAATTCTAACAACAAAGTGACTACTTCAGAAATAAAAAAGGTCAACTAAGAATAAAAAATAATTTTTCATCTCAAATTGCTTTATTAAATTTAAAAAGTACAACTTTCAAACGAATTACGATAATTTCTACTTCAGTTGAGAAATAAACTCTTTTCATGATAATTAACTACTTATATATTTTAACTTTCTTTTGTTGACTGGAAAAATATATTTTATTTTGCGATTTATACTGGAAAGTACAGTACCTTTAGCAGAAATAGCGTTATAACTAAACTGGAAAAAAATTCGGAACCAATTATGATAGAAAGTAATGCCAGTTTAGGTACATCACCCGTAAAATCAATTTTACCGTAATTTGATTAGAGTGATTCAGTAATTTTATGGTAATAATTACTGATGAAATCAGTTTTTTTGTTTTTAAACAGTAAAAATGGATTTTCACCGTGTCTTCATCAGGAATTTTTTACAGTGTTGCAGTTTTTGAAACCAGTTTGGTAGCGATCGCGAACTCGCCATTTTTCAGTTACTTATTGGACTGTCTTTTTGGTTATGTAACATTTCAATGAATTATAATAAAATACTTTACGATTAATTACGTTGAAGTAAAGAAGCAACTTAGTTTCTAATCTTTATATTCAGTGAACACTGTAAAAATTTTCTTATCTAACTACAGTAAAAGTTACTGTAGTCAGAGTCCTGGTACTTTTTTCCGTAAAATTCTTTTTTACCGAAAAATAATACGCAACAAAAATCTGATTTACCATAATTTTTACAGTAATAATAACCGTAATAACATTGATTGTTTTTAAATTAAATATTACGATAAAAATTACGGTATAATATTTCAGGGAAGATGCTTCTACAATTCCGTACTGTTGTTGTTGTTGTCGTGTCCTTGCATACAGTGCTAGTGCAAGTATTAGAGTCCTATACTTTATAACGCAATTCGATACGGAATTTTCTACAGAGTATACAATCTGAAAAAGGTTTAATGATATAGGATTGTAAGGATGCTATTTTTATTTCACTATCTGTTGAAAAATTAAAAAAAAACAAATTATGTAACACATGATATACTTTAAAATGAGTTGAATCTAATAGCGATTCAGTCAGTAAAGAGATCATCAAAATCTTATAAATCACAATTAAAGAAGGTGGGAATACAGAATATCAAAATGTATTCGATTGCTGGTTGATAACCGAACGTGCTTCTAATTATCTTCTTTCAACTCTTCATTGTTTCTTCCAACAATCAAACAAATTTAAATGTTTCCCATACCAGGCTTCTTCATTTTTGATTTGTCAAATTTCGATAGCTATTTTTTTATTTACTATAAAAATTTGTTATCCCAATGTTTCTCTTCATTTTTGATAAGATTTCTAAAAATATCAGTTAGGTTTGGTCTTTAAGAAACGCTCTAAATAAAAATCATTTTCACTTACATCCATTTATTCTACGTAATACTCAACAAATCTTCCTATATCAATCTTCATACAAGAGTAGAGTTGTACAGTTGTTAATATTTACGCAATCAAATGTTGCCTCCAGTTTTTTTTTACCTTTACGGCCAGCAGCGGAAGATGACATTTCTGGCATGGGTTTATATGCAATTTCAATCTGGATGATGTGCCCCAACTCTCCTGTAATTTTTCGTAACATTTACTCAATATCTTGTTACATATACCAGCTTTAAACTGTATTATAGTACATCTATTTCATCAAAAAAGTACTATATATGTCTTTAAAAAATTTAGCTTTAGGAGTAAAACTGAATTCAGATTTAAAATTCTCGTTCTCGAGCTAGGCAAGATCAAGTATTTGTATAAATGCAAACAAAAAATTGCTTCCTACAATATTATCTTTCTAAATAGTTACATACAAACGCAACGAAATTATTTACAAAAGTGAAAGATGTATATCAACACATATCTAAATTCTTTTCAATTTTTTTTAAAGTATTATATTTTGCAGCTATTTTTTTTTACAAATGTATTATGTTTTGCCTACATTCTATTATAATGAAATCACGATTTTTGTCGTCCATCCCATCAAAATAATGATAAACAGTATCCAATATTATTTTTCATTATGCGATTGCTCGAGGACAACTCATGATAGATAAAATTTATCACAATCCAACAATTTTCTTCGGTATTTATTGGGGCGCTCTAAAAACATTTTTCTTTTTGACTATATAAAAACTGCCCTGTATTGGATCAGTTTTAATACGCATCAAATACACTAACATATAATACTTTTTATTTATACAAGTATATAATACTGATTAAAACTACGCCGATTGCAGGTAAACAGTAGTGCCTATTACTAAAATTAATTATGCATCAGAGTATGGCAATAAGAGTATGACTATTTTTTACGCTTCTCCAAAACGAATTACTGGCATTTTTCCTTTAATTTTATCCTTTTAATAAATAGCTTTTTATTTTAATTTTCATCTACTATTAAAAAAAATCGAGTATCATTGGCGTCAATGACAATATTGCTATTTGAATATAATAGTTCCTCTAAACTTTCTTTATATTTTAACAGTTAATTTTACTCTTCCGGGCTTAACTTTTTTTTATTTCTACTAAAATTGGTTTTAAATTATTTAATTTTATCGAAACAATAAAAACATGAAATCTTTAACTACTGGTTTAAAGATATACTAAGATATACTAATTTGTATATACTAATTTGGCATTGCAGTCTGCCTATGCCACCAATTTCAAGCTAATCATTGATACATATCGAGAAAAAAAATCATTTTATGTTAAAGCTCATGCAACAAGCACCTTTTTCGATTATTGAAAGCGACTCGCTGAAGTTTTGTTTAAAATATTTTGTAAGACAGAATCAGTTTATAGTTTAACTGAAGAATCAGTTATAAAAATAAAGCAATGTCTATTTTTAAACCAATGACAAAATCCCCTTTTTCAATCTTCTCTCAAGAATGAATCAATATAAATTTTTGAACGAATTTTAGGATTGAGGGTTAGAATTGCATCCGTTAGCTGCTGTCCAAATTTCAAGACGGTTCACACAGGTTCAGGCATGACATGTCACAGACGGTTCTGGATTTATAAGAGATACACTAAAAAGCTAAACTCAGCGGCGCGACAGCCCATAGAGGGCCAAGGCCTACTGTGCCGATCTCAGTTTTCTTGACCATTGGGCTCTGAGGTGCAGGAGCAGATGTTCCGGTTAGGTGGTCATCTACTCGCGAAACCCCCAGTGTTTAGTTCCCAAGCATGCTTGGTACTCATTTATCGATCCACTGAAAGGATGAAAGGCTGAGTCAACCTTGCTCGGCCCGAGGATCGAACCCAGGACCTGTGGCACGGGAGCGATAAGAGATACACACAGACGCATAAAAAAATCTTTTCATTTTATTATTATAAGATATAGCATAGATTGTTTATCATTCATGAAGATTATTATTGCAAATTTCTATAAATATATTTAAAGTCAAAAACAGCAATCACTTTATAACAAATGAAGAAATTTAAATTTGTCAGAAAATAAATAAACCACTAAAATGCTAAAATATAGTTGCAAGTGCATCTGTTACTTCTTTTGTGCTCTTTGATCAATCGATATACATTATGGAAATGAAACAATACGTTTTCTGAAAGAAAAAGAAGAAAAAAGAAAAGTACTTGCATGCAAGTTCATGAACAAAGCGCAGATCCTCCCCTGCTACATTAAGAGAAGACCACACCCAAAAGAATAGAAACGATAGGACTTTCATACTTGTTTCAAAAATAAATATCAAGAATAATTTCCTTTAAAACTTTTGTCACGTGTAGATCATTAGACTTTAATTAACATTCAGTCAGTTTTAATATTTCCGATTGAAAAAAAGGAGGATGTAATGTTGTATTAAATATTTTTGTCAGAATATTTTAACTTATTGTAAAATTACTTTATAGTAAATTAAAGGATATTAAAAAAAGGGTTACATGCTTTATATCAAAAAATTATATGCTCTTAATGTTGAAAATGTGCTTTTTTCCTTCAGAATAAATTATTGTTTTTCTAGGAATAAGTAAAAGCAAAATTTTTATTTCAATACAAGTTAAAACACTGATTAAAGATACTATGGCAGAGATTGTTTCTCCGTCATTAGCCGCCAATATTCGTATAGTGGATTTTTACTTAGCCGTACAGAAATACATTTTTGATTATAAAAATAGTAAAAATGGATAATGTCCAGGAAACAACATATAACTCGTTAAAATGAAAATTTACTTTATTAAGCATAATAGGTGATAGAGAATGGCCATTTCTTCATCCAAAATAGAAATCCCTTAAAGGGATGAAATCAGAATACCCTCCTATTGAGAGATCATACAGCCAGAATATCATTTCTGACCGTTAGAAATTGAAACTGGGGAGGCCCCTAAGGGCTCTCCCAGTCTCCACAAATTTGAAATTAAAAGTGAATATAATTATTCCCAATGGACATAGAAAGTATGGGTAGGAGATCCAAAATTGGTGATTTATCAAAATATACCATAGCCAAAACAAAGCGAACCAGCATATCAATATTGGGTTTAAAAGAACACCTTGCCGATCACGAGTTGCCAACAAATTTATGAGAATTATTACAACCATGCAACCGAAACATTTAGCTGTTGGAAATTTAGAATAAAAAGTTATAATTAGATTTTTGTTTTCGATTAGAGGCGACAGTGAATTATTAAGTCTGCATAGTAATGAAATAAAAAGTGTCCGTTACATTGATCTAGAAGAGAAGAAATAAATATTTTATGTTTGTTTTAAAAGATTAAGTTTTTGATTTATTTTAAATGTAATTCTATTAATAGAAAAAAAACTTAAGTAATGAAAGATATTTTAAAAGGATAGAAAATAAATATGCAATGCCAATTGTGTCATCACAGATACTTTTGTTGTAATATTTTACATATTTATTAAAATTATTTAAAGGGCAAAATTATTAATGCATTTTTATTAAAATTAATGTAAAATATAGCATGACGCACATTTTTATACGCATATTGTGTACTTTAATGCTCATTTTCAGCTCTATAAGAAAACAGGAAAGTAATAAGTTGCTAATGTGACTAATTCCTAGAACTGACATGTCTTGCTACAAACATGGAAATAAAAAATTTAGAAACTCTCTCTCGATTATCTGGATCACGTTTCATTAACTTTCTCAACAGCAAATATTAGCAGATGCTGAGTTTCGTTTCTTCAAAACATATATAACGATAGAATGAAGCTTAGTTAGTTGGTCTAGAGGAGATATCTATCGTGAAATATGGATATTACATAAATTTGCCACCAAGACAGTCAGATGAGCAGATCTGTTGTATATGTTTTTGAAAATTGTTTAATGCAGATTTTAGGAATGAAGATAGTGCATGGTGGCAGCGTTGAAAGACGAATACTCAATCAATAAGGTCGTAAAATTGCTGCCTTTATCTCTAGGATAAAGAATGAACTCAGAATCATGGAGCTTGTCTTCAGAGGTCAGCGGATTGTTTAGTCTTTTAGAAATGTAACTATGAGCGATGTTAGGAATTTCACGAAGGAAGTTAACAAATTATAAATAATGCTAGCATTGAGTTCACATTTAAACGCCATATTTTTCTGATTTGTTATCAAAGATATATTTACATTTTAAGTACAACTTACATTTTTAATTAAAGAAATTATGTTATTAAAATTGTTCTTCTTTAAAAAAAAGAAAGCTTTTTAACCATGGATAGAAAATACTGTTCAATACACTATACGCTTTTAACTTAAAACTTCACGAGGATCATCATTTGGATTTAAAATTTTGCATTTGAACCTGCAGCTTTCTTAATCTCATTCTGAACCGTCGATCTATTCCTCAACTGCATTTCGTAAGAATAGGAGGAATTTTATTGCTTGAGAAAATTGCTTTGTTTACTTTTCCCCTCACTTTTGACACTTTTGTTAAAAGAGTTTTGAACGTAATTAAGTTAATTTTTTCTCTTTTGTCAAATGGCTCAAAAGTATCGGATAACTTAATAATTCTTTTCATTAATTTATAAGTCAAATATAACTATCTTATTTGATTAGGAAATTTGCTTCACTCAAATAAGCTGTGCTAAATTAGCAGATAATGAACCTGATTACGTACACAAAGGGCATCACTTACTTCAAATTTTTAAATAATGTATGAGAATTATGATATTTAATTTCAAATGCGAATATGATATTTTAAACTAATTTTCATAACATGTGCAGTGAGCCAAAAAGTAACGGATCATTCTGAATAACTATTGATCTAATGATCGGATCTTCAAGTTCTGGGACTTATTTTTAATGGTTTAAGATGGAAACCTCAAGTGTGCAAATTAGTGCAGAATATATTTTAAGTTACGAATTCAGACGAATGAAACGTACTTTCTCTGAATAAACATACCTTTTTTTCAACGTATTCGAATTTTTCACCCCCAAAATATAGAGGGTAGCCTCAATCTTGGAAATATAGTCCCAATAGTTTGGTCAGAAGAACGATCGAAAGCTTGGACCTCTTAATGTTAATTTTAATTCGTATATATTTCCCCATATCTCGAGAACGTTTAAAGCGAATTAGAAAACTTTTGAACACAATCAAAAATTTCGTTTATCTAAAGATAACCCTTTGCAAAAAATAAATTTTAACCAAAATTTTTTAAAATATTTTATTTAGTGATAGATAGAAAAAAAATTGAATTTTAATAACGTATAAAATTTTTTATGTCATTTTAAAGTAAGTAATTTTGATCAAAATTCAAAATTTGAGTGAATTTTGTTGAATAGTTCCTAAGAAATCAAGTTTTAAATACACAAATTCTTTAAAATTCGATTCCTTAGTAACCTTTCAACTGATTTCGTTTGAAATTTTGTATTTCGCCATGTAAAACCACATACTTTAAAACTGCATAAAAATTGTATAGCTTACAATTTAAATTATTTAATAAAATAATAAAAAATAATAAATATTTACTCAAATTAAATTTTTTGAATAGAATTATTTTAGAATAAACGAATTTTATTGTTGTGTTCAAAAAATTTTCAATTTTGTTTAAAAGCTCTCTAGATATGGCGAAAAGTGCGCAAAAATTAACATTAACATTAAGGGGTCAAAACTTTGGATCACTCTCCTGACCAAACTATTGGAACCCTATTCCCATGATTGTGGCTACCCTCAATATTTTGGATGTCAAAAATCTTACTCCGTTGAAGAAAAAAAAATTATGTTTATTCAGAAAAGTACGTTTTTGTGTTTGTGTCTCATTTCGTCGCTTAAAATATCGTCAGCACTAATTAATTAGCATATTTGAGGCCACCCCCTCGATCCGGTCATTAGATCAAAGGCCATTCAGAGTGGTATTTTTATTTGGCTCACTGTATATATTTACATAACTTTCTTTCTAGGGCGAGTCTATCATCAAAATTGAGTATGGTTGTAAAAGTGTATTATAACAAAAATTCATGTAATTAAATATATTTATATATTATGTATATTTAAAATGGAACAAAGTTTATTATATACTTATTATGGATTTTTATGTTATTTTTATGTTATTATTACTATATACTAAATTTATTATATATAATGAAGCAAAAATATTTAAAATATTATTATTTTTTTACAATATAGGATGCAAAATTTTCTGATTTTTGGAGAAGATCTAAGAAAGAAAGATATAGACATAGTGCAATAAATTTACTGTGTCACTCAATATGCTAACCAGTTAGTTTTAAAGTCATTTAATTCTTTGCTACAGATGAGGCCTTGGGCCCATTTTTTTAATTTTTTATGACTCTCTAATTAAAAGTAAAAATATATATTATGATATTCTTTAATTATAAAAAACAGTCTAATAGTTCCGAAACAAAACTGTTAGGATCTTAGAATTGTATTTGTTCCAAAATATAAAATACAAAAAAGGAGCATGAACTTTTTGTTATTCGTATTCAAAAATTTATCAATTATTAATTTTGTAAAGAAAAGAAATTTTAATTATGAATTACTGTTTCTAGATTTAAATAACTGTAAATAAATAAAAATTCAAAAAATTAGTGTTGGGAAGAGATCCATGTATGGAAAAGTTTACCTTTAACGCAGAATGGGCACTGATGGTCATTGTTACATTTCATAACAATTAATTATTAAAATGGCAAATATGATAGTTTTCACTTATTTTGACTTAAATTAATACAAATAGTGAAACAATTATGAAAAATATATTTAATGGAAATTCTCTGTCGAAGGGTTGATACAAAGAATAGCAAGAATAAATGTAAAAATACAGAGAATAAATGAATTTGATTTAAAAAGAGAGAGCGAAATATAATCTGCTCTTCAAGATTTAAGCTTCTCTAAAAAAATGAGAAATATTTAAGGGGATTGAATTTGTTCAATTCTGCAAACATTGTCAAATATGAAAATTTTTTATTCTTCATGCATTTAAGTAGTTTCGAGATTGTTTTCCAACATATTTGTTTTCCATTTTTCTAAGACGATAGATGCAAAAAAAGCAGGAGGAAATAAAAGAAAATTTCTATTTTTTAGAAAAAATGTATAAGAACAAAACTCTAGTATTTTTAGAGCAAGGAAAAATATTTTTTTAAAGATATCCTTTTACAGCTTTTTTATTTCTAAGCGATCAATGTTTTCTGTTTGTTTAAAAAGAAGTTGACGCTGGTCTTCAGAAAAAACTTCGAAACTTGCACGAAGAGTATTTCTTTTAAAATTTTTGATAGTGTTATTTTAAATCAATACGCTTATAAAGGGAAAAATACAAAAAGTCAATAGAATTTAATATTTAATTAATAGGTTTATTGGTATCAAAAATAGGGGATGTTCCTAGGAGATACTTGTTAATTTTATTTTTGATTTAAAGATACTAACAATTTCTACATATATGAAGTGTAAATCACATAGATTAAAATTGATTGCATGGAAGTTGATTAATAGATATATTGATTTATTGTTCACCTACATCTTCAACGTTTGAGGGAGGAATTGTATTAGAGGACAAAGTTTCAATAGAGAAACTCCATAGTGGGAAATTTATAAAAATATTTTTTTTATTTTTAATTTTGGCATGTTTAGACAGTGAAAGGATTTTAAAAAGTATCGCTGTTTTAAAAGTATGAGTTTAAATAAGCATAAAGGAGTAAAACATGCAAATCTTCGTGCTTTGCAGCAATGAAAATAGCCTCTAAAATCTGAATAGAGAATTAACTAGAATAGAGAGTTATTAACCCTTTGGTTCAGAAATTTTATTAAGCATATTTTCATACTTTCCTCTTTATTTTGTATTTAGGTCAAAATAATTGAAAAATATTATATTTGGCATTTTAATTATTTATGGTTACGAAATACAGCATTGAACAACGGTGTTTAATGCATGAAAGATAAAATCTTACAAACACAGCTCACTTTAAAACATAACTTTTAAAATTTACGCTTATTTGCAGCTATTTAGTTCTAAGAGAAACAGTTATTCCTTACTGATTTTTTTTTTTAGTTTTTCAATTGAATTTGAATGTAAAAAAAAATCATTCATACTTTTTTTAATATTGTATTTTAGCATAAATATATTTCCGAAAATCTATCAGAATTGGTTAAGTAACTATTAAACTGTATTTTATAAATAAAAAAATACAAAAATATACCTGTGCTCGCAATAGTTAGAGTGCCAGAAAAAAAATACAATGGTTTATCCCCCCCCCCATCTGCGTCAACTGATAATCGAATTACAACTCTTAGTAATAACATCAACTATTATTAATAATATCCAGCTGGTCTTATGAAGTTATTTTACAAAGAAAAATTGAACTTAATTGTTTTCTTTAACTGTTTAACTTTTATAAACAGATTTCATTAAACTAATTTGTTGATTCTGCTATGCAAAGATTTCAAAACAATACTTGGGGCTCTTTTGTTTAGTTTGACTCTTTTTAAGAGTAAAGTGGAATAATTATCTAAGCTTGAGTAAATTGATTAAGACGTTTCATTCAAATACATTGACAGCGTAAAATAAATATTTTCTCAAAATGGGGTACGGGATTTAATAATATTAGCATTTAATTATTTCCTTTCAATCATTTGCATTTATTTTATGAGCTTCCATAAAGTAGATAATTTTATGCGAATGAGTAGAAGGATAATAATATGGAAAGAATGATAATACAAGAGGTTGTTTTGTCTGTAAACAGATTAAATTAAATGTAATCAACAAAAATATATTTTAGAATTTGTTCTTATTGGTTCAACTAATCGAGTAAAGAAAAATAAATATATAATTAGTACTGAGGGACTTACTTATATTTCTCTTCTAAGTACGCTTTATTACTTTATTTATTTATTTGCGCATAAATTTTTAATCGTAAATATGCCTGGGCCTTCATATTTATTCGGAAGGCTACTCTGGAATATTTTTTCTCTTTGCAAATTGCTTTTAAATAGTATCTAGTTTTTTTTGTCATGACATCAGCGAAGCAAATTTATTTTGAGAATCTTGTAGAGGCAAAGAAATTGAAGACTTCTAATTTAGGGGAATTAGCCGACCGGCCTGTGTAGGGGGCAGGGAACTGTCCTTGCATCAGAAAGGTTCTGGGTTCGAATCCCGGGCAAGGCATGGACGTTTCTTTATTTCTATCTTCGTTCTATGTCCTTTCTCTTTTGTGTGTGAAAGTGTGAAGGTGACCCGCCCAATAAACGGGTTGTGGTAGTGTGACGTGGGCGACGCTGCTCCACCGCCGTAGCTCCGCCACAGGTGCCCACTGGGTAACGAAAAGAGAGTTAGCAGTTCTGGCACTTTCTGTGGCCAATGAACAATAGTTCCAAGTGCCCACCATTAAAAAAAAATTAGGGGAATTACACATTTCTCTTTACTGGTGCTATTATTTCCTATAGTCTGTAAACTTGAAACTAGCTGCATTTTCTTGCAGAACAAAAAAAAATGGAAAATGCACTATATATTTTTAATTTGAATATTTTACGTGACAATGCGCATTTTTGCTGTGAGAATGATTTTTTTCTTTACTTTGTAATTTTTTTTAAAAATCTTGTTTTTACTATATTATTGTCGGAAATAGCTTAGGCTACGATATTCAACTATTTCTCTAATTTCTCTAAAGACCTCTGTAAATTGATATCCATCATAAATAAAAGATAAATTCTTATAAATTAAATAATGTAGATCTAAGAAAAGCGAACTAACATTATTTCTTCAATTACATTATTTCTTTTCACTAATTTCTCTAACCATTGTTTAAATTTGACTTACTCATTATTTAAGACTTATTTCAAGCCAAAAACCTTTTTTAAGTCTGAATCAATTATTTAAAATAAGGTTGGAATAAAAGGAGAATATATTTGTTATTGACATTATTTCAAATTAGCTTAATTTTACACTCGATTAATGTTGTATTTATAAATCTTATAATATTTTATGAATTATTTTTTTTTTTTTAAAACTTATTGAAAAATTTTCAAAAAATAAAAGATTATTGCTCAATATAACTCATTAGTCCTAATTTATAAATTTAAATTCATTATATTGCCAGTTGATTTCTTCAGCATCATCATTGCACATAAACTAATATTCTTTTTGTATTTTCTTTGAAGAAATAATTTTTATTAAAAAAAGAAATTCTAATTGATAATATTTTTTATTCCTTTTCAATTTTTGAAATGGGGAAAAATTTACTGTAGAAGAAAAAATAGTTGGAGAATAATAATTTCTCCGATTATAATTTACTGGCATTTACTGCCATTTATTACGATTGATTAATTTAATGACATTTTTGAATTATTTAAAGATATATTTCTCTAGATCTTGTTAAATTGGGGAAATTTACATCGGAAACATAGAATGCGACATTCATCATAAAAGTTCCAAATTATCTTATTAATTTATACCATTTTGGATACATTATATAATAGTTGTAGTGATTATAAGGAAAAAAACATAAATTCATTGAATTCATTTCTTTGGTTTTATTTTGCAAGTGACCTCTAAATATCTTAAAACTTGATTTTGCATTCATTAAGAAAATAAATATTTATCATTAATAAAGCACTGCTAAACATATATTTTTTAATCACTACGAGGAGCTGTTTTGCTGATTGGTCCAATGAAGAATGGTTCTATGAATAATAAGGCAATATTTAATGACAAACAAGTTCAAAAACGAAAAGAATAAAAAACAAACAAGTATGATGCCGTGATATTTGTTAGTCTTCCCAATAGGCTTTTTATTTCAATATATTTCCAGCCACAACAGTGATGAATAATCATAATTATTAAGCATCATTCCAGATCCCTCTGTTGGTGAGGCAAAAATTCATAACAAAACTAACAGAATTGAAAAAGTACTAATTATGAACTGAGAATTCTATGTTACATACTAGAATTTTATATTCTATTTCTTTTTCGATGTTATATACTAGGATTTTATGTTTTTAGATTCGTGTTTTCCAAATAATTTTGAGCTTAGCCCTGCAAAAAGATTTAGAAACTACAAATTCTGTTAGTAAAAATTCTGTTAGATATGACTTGAATTGAATTTCATTCAAATTTAAGTAAAATCTAGCTATGCTAGTTATACGCTATTCTACTTCTTTCTCATTTTACTTTACTTTTCTCTCATTTTTTAGATCGCATTTTAAAATTTCTTTAATGATAATTTCTTTTGAACAACTTTTTTATACGAGTTAGCTATTTTAATTATTAATGTCATGTCAAATATGAAAGAAAGCTCAGAAAAACATAACGATGCAAGTCATCTAAGTCTTTGCTTAAGACTGGCTCAAGTAAAAAATATTGGATATTTTTCAAGAATTTAATTTTTGTAACATAATTTCTTTAAGCAAGAAAAAAGTCGAATAAATAACTAAACAATAAGGTCTTCTCTAACGCTCGAAAAGACATCCGCAAAGAAATTCTAATCTGCAATTAATTTTGAAAACCAAATTAGTAAGACATTTTTCTATTTAAATTTATTTTCATTCCTAGACAAACAATAACTAATAATTTAACTTTTTTTTTCTCGTAATTAATGCATTTAATTTTTTATCCTTTTTTAAGCAACGGATTTGTTTTTTTTTCAAATAATAAAATAAAAGTCATGGTATCAAAAACAGAAATGAATTATTTTATGATTATTAATATCCATAACACAAGAATTACTCTTCAATTACTGGAGCTACAAAACTGCCAATTTAATATGTCCATATGTCAAGCTTTGTTAAAAAACGGAGGCGTTAAGCAATTACAAGTTTTACAAAATTGCTATCATTTGTCATTCTTAACATAGCTGGAACGTTATATTTTCAATCCCCTTTATTTGCAATTAATTTAAAAACACTAAAAGTGAAAGCATACATAATTCTTTTTCATTGCATATTTCCATGATTATATGTTTACTAAGACAGTTACCATTTTTTGCCAAATAGCAAGATCATTTTTCAAAGGAAATGACAAATTGCAATCGTTTTTCTTCAAATGTGAGTTGGATGTTACTAAATATTTTAAATGTTTTCTGAACGTAAAAATTGTGAATGTGAATTGAATGTGAATTGAAAATCTTTATAGTTGATAGAACAAAGATTATCAAAAATGCATTACTAAAATTTTATATTTTTCATATTTATATATTTTTGCATTATTAATTATGTCTATGGCTCCTCTATAGTGTGAGCTGAACTGTCCGCCATTATGGAGCAAACAAGTTCACTATTTACGTAGTGTTGAGAATTTGAATCCCATTTAGATAATTAAAACTATTGATATGGGTAATTGTGCAGTGATGCAATGGACAAACAGTTAAAAAATAAGGTTTCTTAATGTTTAGATATGTGAAAGATATCTCCAAAGAAAGAAGATATCGGTTGTAAATTGAAAAAGATATAACTAGCAGTATGGAAGCTAATCTCGCTTATGTGAAGTAAATACTCATTTATTTATAATGTATTTACTATGTATATAGTATATAAATGTCAGAAATTGTTTCTACATGCATGGTTTTGTCTGTATTTTTAAATAAATAATCGAATGATTTTCAGGTTAACTTGAATTGTACAGTTCTAACTGCGTATCAATTATAAAAATTTTCTTTGAAAACTGCATTTATTAAGTAAATATTTATTTAACATATGACCTTCAAACAATATTTAATAGTTTATTTAAAGATTTTGAGTGTTTGCGTAGTTTAAAACCAGTAAATTAAAGTAAGAGAACGGCTGAATAAGTAATCACTAAACTTATCTTAGAATCGCCAGGTTTTGCACTCACTTTGAAGTATTTCCTTTTGTTTTGTTAAAAATAAATATTTACCTGATTCTTATTGTATTCCATTTTGATTCACTAATATGTCAGATAATTAGTTTTTAAATCCTGGCTCATTTAAGTCTTTTTAGTTACTCATGGTAATTGCTTAAAGTTCAAACGGTTTGTTTACATTTATGACAAGAAATCTATTTAATATTCAAACTATCTATTTAATATTCATACGTTTATTGGGTCCATCAATATTATTTTTTTCTTTAAAATACTTGTGTTAAATTGCTGAAATAATTAGTTTCTGTTGTAAAAAAATTAATGGGAGTGTGTTTACAAGATTCAAACTTTGAATCTGTTAATTGGTTTTAATGGATAATGGATTTAAATTACGTATGAAGATATAAAAAAAGTGCTTCAAATTTTCTTTGTGGCTCATTTTGAAGAATCCCAACTCAAGGTATATAGGAAAGATGGTAACAAAAAATTAAGGGCTGATGCTATTCAAAATCTCTTAAATATTCTTCCAAAAAGACTGAAAGGAAAATGTTGTGAAAAACCAGTATTAACTTTAGATAAGCTTAAATTTAACGCAATTTCAAATTTACTGATTATTTTCCTTTTTCTTGATTTTTATATTTTATTATTATTAAAGTACTAAAAAATGTGTATAAACTGTTTCTACCTAATAATGAATAATATTTTTATTTTAAATAACAATAATGTAATGCATTTGCGCAGGTATTAAAGAAACGTTGCGCAAAACAATGTAAATTAATGTACGGAACCATGCTTTTCTTTACGGATTATCCTATTTGAGGATATTGTCGTTAGCATTTATAACTTGCCAAACCTTGTATCTCTTCCACATCGGAGAAAAGGATATGCTCCGAAATGGCAGACGAGTCGGGCTCTCTTATTCAAGGGCTCAAATTTTGCCTAGTATAACACAAATTTCGTGTGTTAGAAAAAAATTATAGATTTAAATCATGAAACTTTTATTAATTCATACGTTAAAAGTTAAATCAAATTTCTAAACATTATGGTATCAAAACAACGTCATAATTAGTTCGAAAAAGTTTGTTTAACAAAATTTGGTTAGCTTATTAATTGGTTAGCTTATTAACAAAATTATTTTTGTGACAATCTGGGTCGAGTAAATTTCGTTTATAAACTCGAGACTTAAATTTTTTTTTAGAAAAAAATTAAACTGTTTTTACATTTAAATATATTATAAATATGAGTATAAAAATTGCTTCAGAGAGTTACTTTTGGTGTGAAAAGTAAGAAACATATTTTTAAATTTTAAAACTTATGACCGAAACCTTGTTTTTTTTGCTGTATATTTATCGTTGCTATGAAGCATATTTAAGAATATTTTATTTAAATTTTATCATTAAAATGTATCATTTGTTGTTACGTTTCAGTAAAATGACTGCGTTCAGGAATTTTTTTGAATGTACTCGTAATTAAAATATATCGTACATAAATATTACGCAATATTAAAAAAATTTATAAATTTTAAAGGGAGTCAGTAGGGCATATACCAATAATGCTAAAACCGACCTTTTTCGATGTATCTTTTCTCAGAATCTAAACAAGATATTGCTTCGGTTTTTTTTTCACAGAAGATTCACATATAAGCGTTTGCACTGTGATAAATGTTAATACATTTCGCTGGCAGGATTTTTTTAAGAAATTATGAACTAAAAACTTTAATTTTTTTAAAATGCTTCATCAATAATTTTGCATAACTCAAAATATATTCCTGTAAACGCTAAAACGTTATCGCAGCATTTAACTGATATAATCTCAATCATTCCCTAAAACTTTCAAAGCGATATCATAGGTAGTTTCCTTAAGAAGGTAAATCAAAAAAGGTCAGTTTTACCATTATTGATATATGCCCTACCGACTACTATAAATGCATTCAGAGATAATTATTTCAATTATATGAATCCTAGGCTTCTGTTTTTATGCAAAATTTGATGTTGTTGGAAAATTTCTTTTTTATCAAACATCATACATCAATATTTTTTCAAACTGTGAAGTATAATATAAAAGAATAAAAAAGAAGATAGAAAAGAAGAATAAAAAATAATAAAAATAAAAAGAATGTGAGGAATAAGGAAGAAGATATATAAGAAAAATAAGCTCTATATTTTTAATAAAAAATATCATTATTTACTATAAAACAGTGTTTCCCAAAGTGTGGTACGCGTACACCTAGGGGTTCGGGAACAGTTCAGAGGGGGTACGCGTTCTTATGCGAATATCTTACAACAAAAGAACATTTCAAGAAAAAATTGTTTAAAAACGAAACTCTTCATGAAAATTTACAATTAAGTATTTTTCTATGGGTTATTTTTTGCTGAGTTAACAGTTAATAAAGTTAATAATTAGTATTGTCGAAAGCCAGTTATAATTTTTAACTCTTGTGCAATTTTTTTGCTAGTAAAAAATATATAAATTTTTTTATTAGGGTACGCAGCATTACGAAAAATTTAGAAAAGGTGCAGAAAAGTCATAAGTTTGGGAAACACTGCTATAAAACTCTAAATTAAACTTTAGCCCTAAAATATCGAACAAGATCATATTGTACAAATAGTAATTGTAATTGTAAATCCTAAAAACTCATACACCTGTTCAAAATTGCTGTGAGATAATGCTTTTATTTTCACTTTGTACATTATTTTATTTATTTTTTCGTATCGATTCATTATGAAAAATTATCTTGGAAAGAAAGATTTCTTTCTTGAAAGAAAACGTGTCTTTGTTAAGAAACCGTTATAATTTCGTTTGCCTGTCATCATCACTGCATAGCGTGATTTGTTGACAGAAACAAATTAACCCATTAATCTTAATCCATGTAAATCATTTTCTCAATTATGAACGGATACAATACATGATTAGGTAACGCCTTTCTCAAAACGGTCGTATTAATAGAAAATTTTGTTAAAGATTGTCAAAAGTTTCTTACGTAAGCTGGTTGTATGATTCTTTAATATGGCAAATGAATGTTTCCTTTCCAAAAAATTGCTTCCTTAAAAGCTTATTTTTGCCTTTACATTATCAATAGAATCACAGCTTTTCGCTTTTTTCATATTGAATAACATTTATTGTATTTAGAATAGTCCTAAATTTTAGTTATTTATTTAATTCGTAAACACTTTCAGAATTCAGTGTAATGCTTTCCTGGGACTTTTCTTTGCCTTTTGACATTCCGAAGTAATAAATTATGGACATTAAAACTAATCACCTTTTCCTCTAAGTTGGAAAATAAAGTTTTGTTTGATCATTCTAAATAGAATTTCTCAATTAGAGAAAGTTTTTCCCGAAAAAAAATTTCCAATCTTTGAGCAAGCTCTTCTGTGGGATAAACTTTGAATATTCCTTGTCAACGCTTCAATTTCTTTTCAATTAAAGAAACAAGGAATAGTAAATTATAGTCACTTTTCTTTTTTAGTTTGGTATTTGAAGGTTTTTTTGGAACATAATAAACGTAATTTCGTTGCAAAGTGATTAATACGTTGGCACCTCATTTTGTTTGCTATTTTATTAAATTAAAATGTTTTACTAGAAACGTACTAATTCATTATATTATTATTATTTTTTTCGTTGAAAGACGCAATCCTACTTAGCAATTGTAATTCATTTTATTCACTATTTTATTACATTAAAATATTTTACTCCAAATAAACTGTTTCAGTTAATTGTTATTTTACTTTTCTTTGAGATAAATAACCCGAATCAGCAATTGCAGTTCGTTTAATTTAATATTTTATAAAATTAAAATGTTGCACTCCAAATGACCTGTTTCAGTTAATTATTATTTTATTTTTTCTTAGAAATACACAGCCCATTTTAGTAATTGTAATTTACTGTAGCGAAGTCCATTCTAAGTCATTATAGTGAACAAAGCATTTAATGGTTTTTGTTCAGAACCGGAAAAAGACATTCAGTAAAGGAAATCAATTAAATAACTCGACTTAACGTTTTCGATTTATTGATTCCGGATAACCGAAAACATAAGTGGAAAAAGAAAGAAACATATTTTTTCAATGTATTTTGTAATCTTGAGGAATGACGGATATGACCGCAGCATTTTGCTTCTTATTATATTGATATTTTAAGAATTGTTTTCAATCAGATGTAAATATTTTCTGCCTTGAGCAAATCGCGTGCATTATTTATGCCTTATTTACTTTGTTATTAAAATAGCGTTTTTTTTGTAAAATGGAAACATTATAAAAATATGTATAATGTATTCGTGTTAAGCAATATTGTGTATGACGGCAATTCATTTAATGGTGGAAATGTTTGAGATATTTTTTGATTAAAAATGCTTATTTATTGTAAAAATAAACAACAATTATTAGCATTCTCTTAAATATCACCACACAACGTAATTTCGGGGAAACAATTCTGTCAAAGTTACCGTACTGTATGGTAATGACACTTCTTAATTAATTTCTATATCTATATCTATCTATCTTTCTACATATATATACTTTTATATATAAGAAGAGAGTAGAATGATAAGACATAGCCAATCACAGAAGACTTCTGTTCAGTAACGCACAAAACAGTCAATCAAAATTGAGAACGCATGTGTGTGTAAAAGTAATAATTTTTAATAATGCTGTCTACAGAAATGTTACAACTAAACTTACCAGCTAAATCTTGTTGCTATTTTTATTTTGTATTGAATGTGTGAAATATATTGAACAGAGTTTGCTTTGAAATACTTATATCTTTTATAAAAAATGGATCGCCGTGAATATCTTAGGCATTATCAACATCGACATAATTTTTTAATTAATTTGAGCATAATTTAGCAGTACAAGATAATCACAGTACTATCAATAAGCGACAGCGAAATGCTCAGCGAAGAAGCGTTGAAGAGTTAAGACGTTTAGATGAAAACGAAAAATATGGAAAAGAAATTGATAAAAAAATGTTGTATATAAGGAGGTTTTGTAAATAATTTTTAATTTTGTCGTTGTTTTTTCTTATTTGTAATTGTTTTTTAGTTACTTTCAAAAATTCGTGCAGCCAGAAATATTAATTAACAGTTCATATTAGTTTGAGATATTTCTTAAATAACGCATAAAAGCGCAAATCATTGATACACAAAAAGATGTGAAAAGAAAAATCAATGAAAAATGTTCATAGCTAGGTTTTGTGAATATTCAGAGATCTATTGTAAATAATTTTTAATTTTATTGTTTCACCTTATTTTTTTAAAATAATTCATCAAAAATGTTTATTGATCATTGATAACATAATTATTTCATTTTACATTTGTTTTTTTATTAGTATTCAATATGACAAGAAAATTAANTGTCGAATTTCAGTTACATATGTTTTTATTATATAATTTGCTTTTTGTCTGATTGAAACTAAAATATTTTGTCAGTTGACAGTATTGTAGTTAATTGGGCAATTATTTGCAATAGGTTTTGGTTTTGAAATATTACTCAGCATCAACTTATTAATATTACATGTTTTAATTTGTTTGCCATATATTAAAGTTTTTTTTTCATTAGGTTTTAATTGTTTATCAGTTTAAAATTTAAATTACTGGGAGGGGATGAAGCATCATTTAGGGAGCGTCCGGCATCCTATAAGATCAACAATGGCTTGAGTTAGTAGGGGTAAAAATGTACTTGAGGGTGCCCCTTGGCGAAATTGGTGACTTATGTTTGGCGCCATTCCTGTTAGCGTGGAACACCGTGGTAACAGGAATGGCTGCCAAATATAATGATGTTTCAATAAAACATTAGAAAATTTCAACGAAACATCAGACAAAACTTTACAAAATTGCAATGAACCCGATATGAGCAAAATTAATAAACCCAAGAAAATGCATTTTGAATCGAAACAAAAATTAATGGAGTAAGCACAGAAAGAAAAGGAAAAAAAGAACTCACATCTTCTTCAGGCTTGAATAACCTCAGATTTAGGTGAACCGAATTCTCTAATAGCAGTTAGATGCTTTCTAAATTTATCATGAATAATATCTGTGTACCTCCATCGCCACATAAATTCGGTGAAATACGAATCGAAAATGTCGTCTGTGGTACCGGACTGGCGATGACATTTTTTTCTAAAGTCCCTTTTTATGACTGCCCACATACCTTCGATTTTATTGACCAGAAGAAAAAGTAACCTTACCAGCCGGTATCCAACTTAGAACTAACTGACCTCTGAAATCACATATACCGTTGAAATAACGCTAAAAATAACGTTAAAATCTAAACCAATCAGAATCACGATTGGGTTTCAACATCGCCCAGCTTGGTGATTAACCGGCACCCTCAAATATAGTCAGCCCGAATTAGGCTCTGCCACGTGTGCTTCGAATACGGAGATTAATCTCCGGCTAATACCCTATTGTAATTTGTTAAATAATATTGCTTCCTCGCTTTATAAAAGTTTATATTATTGCTTGTGTTAAAATTGTTTTATATAAGTTCATAATGCTGATAACAAGGACCTCTCACATATTACAATCCTATCATATTCTCTCTACGTGATGTTGGTGCAGAAAAATGGCCAGCTAATCTCCTGGAAAACGATTTCAATTATGTAATTGCGTAGCAGTTATCAAGAGTTAGTTAACTGTAGCGAGCAGGGGCGGAGCCCTCCAGTACATATATATATATATATCTATATATATAAAAATCTCTTGTCACAGTTTTAGTGGTTAAACTCCTCCTAAACGGCTGGATCGATTTTGATGAAATTTTATATGTATATTCAGTAGGTATGAGAATAGGTTTATAACTAATTTTTTTTTCATTTTTTGGACAGATTTAACGTATATTTTAAATATATCTTTATTTAATCATATTCCAATCCAAACTAGACATAGAAACCTGATAAATCAAAAAGTAATATTCACGCACGTTGCAACAATTCACTTTAAACTCTAATACTTATGCTCGCCCTTAAAAGAAGAGCATCAAATATATTTGCAAGTATGTGAATAAAGGCAGTGATATGGCAGTATTTCGAGTTGAAAATACCAATGTGACCGCTTTTCCAGTGAATAACAACGACGAAATAACGCTCTACCAAATTGGCCGGTACATCAGCTCCAATGAAGCTGTTTGTCGCAACTTTGGATTCCCTATTCATGATCCTACCGTTAGTCATTTAGCCGTCCATCTTGAAAACGGTCAGCGCGTATATTTCACGAACGAGACAGCGATTGACAGAGCTATAAATCCACCAAGAACTACACTCACCGAATTTTTTTGAATTGTGTAATCGTGCGGATGCGTTTGATGCCTTTGCACAGACATTACTCTGTTCAGAAGTACCACACTATTTCACATGGGCTCAAACAAAAAGAAATGGACTTCCCGCAAGCAAGGCACACCGATGAAGGCCGTTGTCCCGGTTTATTCAAATCAAACGCCTTGGGGAGAGCATTTACAGTCAATCCAAGGCAGACTTAGTGCTTTTATCTTCGAATGTTGTTGGTTAATGTCACCGGCTCATTGTCATTTCAAGATATACGTAAAGTCGATGGACATCAGCATCCAACGTATAAAGATGCAT
>NC_092205.1:49533062-49593671 GCF_043381705.1 Parasteatoda tepidariorum | reverse complement strand
ATATATATATATATATTAAATAGTTATAAATTGCTATAAATTGATTTTTGCATTATAATTTATAATACATTATATTAAAATATCAAAACAATTAGCATATATAATTTTTCGAAAATGAGTGTTCGCCTTTTTGTTCCAGATATAAAAACAATCCCAAAAGTAAAGCTACCAATTTTTCCCGATATAAGTTGTATCTGTTTTTTAATATTTGCAATATTTTTAAATCTTTATCTTTGTCTTCTTATTCATCTGCAGCAATGACTATGAACACCTAAATATACTACGAGAAATAGAGCTTTATTTTAAGAGTAAAATATCTACCTAAATGAAACATATCACTTTAATAAAAAAAGAAAATAGTGTAAAAAAGTCGTTAATTATTGAAAGTTCAAGCAAGATAAAAATTAAGTTATAAATATTCAGATATAAATTAGTTTCGATGTTTTTTCTTGGATAAAATATTTATCTATTTAAACAATGAAGAGAAATATTCCCTTGACTCACACGATTATGTCCTGGAAAAGGGATTGGAATGCCTATCAAGAAACACCCTTTACGAGCATCAAAATCTCAATAAACCAGCAATATCCAGGTTAGAATGGTCATTATTTCCTGTCCATGATTGGTTCGTCCCTCATGAACCGAACTTCATCTCCTGTTGCCACCATCTAACAACTTTGATGGATGCCATTTGTTACATAAGTCTTTGATTGATTCCACATATTCAGTTTATAGATCTTTTTTACTGTACTTTTACGATATCGCAATTTGCAGTTATATCGAAGAGTTCTAGTTAATAGTTTTACTTTAAATACATGTAAAATACGTCGAGACACGATTCATTGTTATTCTCAAAATTATATTTAATATAATTATGCGTGATGTCAAGAAATTATTGTTTGAATTTATTGGAAAATTAAACACTTGCATTATTTTCGAAAAAACCTCTTCTTAATTCGTTGATGGATCTCCCGATGAGTGAGTAGTAATGCACCCTATGTAAAACCTTTAGTTGTTCAGTTTTAAATTAAATTAAAACCCAACTGTGTTTGTTTAAAGAAAGAAGTACTTTTTTTCTATGAAAATTTGGATTTAATAAGTTTCATTAAATAAAAAACCTATATTTATTTAAACAAGAACATTGACATATTCATTACTAATTTGGTTAGGCAATTAAAATTTCAAACATTAGGAAACTACCTGATTAAGTATTAAGTTATATGTACTTTCTGTGATAATTTACAATAAATAAGCCTTTTATATTGTGATGAGTAGAGAAGCATTCATTTCATTCAAAACATTCATTCAAACAGGAGAGTTATTGAATTATTTCCATTACTTGGATTAGCAAGCATTTTTATTGAAGTGTTTCTATCTTTCAGACCACGTGAGTGATGCGAAGCTAACTATGAATTATACATGTGGTTTGGAAATCGAAAATCTCAGTTGTACCACAAAAGAGCATGACAAAGCAAACTCATGCAATATTTAAAATGTAACAAGACAAACTTTGTTACATTTTATAGATTGCATTTTTATACTACATAGACTAAACAAAAATATGGAGGAGACAGAACTGAAATTGAGTTTATTTAAAAAAATCTACATATTTTTGGTACAATATAATTAATAAATTCAAAATAATGCATAATTTTACGGAATACATTTTTCTCATATCTATGTTTGTGCTAGAACAAATACATGGTGCTAATAAGGTTTATACAATGTATTTATACAATATCATTCAAATCTAACTATACTCCATAGATAAAGCAAGGGTACAATACATATTTAGGTTATATGCCACGATGGTATTCCATTTGAAAAAACAAATTTCAAATTGAGGCTTTTTCTAAGTCTGAAATACGATCTAATATTTCCCAAAAAGTAATTTAAATTTATGCTAGTCTAAAGAATACGGAGCCCCATATGTTTCTATAGCTAGGCTAACGCTTATTTTATACTTACTTAGCCTGCAATATAAACTTTTTTTTACATATTCTTTTCTAACATAAGCTCAGATTGCTTTTTATTTATACAAATTATGCATTTATGTATATTTATAAGTATCAACAACAACAGACAGAAAAAAACAAATATATTTTATTGGAATGTGCAACAATATGTGTTCGTTATTGAGTTAGTAGATTTTATTGTTAATTGTTTTTTTTCTGTATAAACCATGTTTCTGAGAATAAAAATGCATTGATATATTTTATTTATTTAAATGGGTATTGAATTCATCAAAGAAATATCAATACTTTAAAGCATCATGTTACTTCTAAACTAAGTTTAATGATGCCAAAATTAATCAACACACTTAAAGTCATATTTATATTAGGCCGGGTGCACACAATGAGCGATGATTTAAAAACAATCAGTTTGCTTAAAGTAAAAGAAAATAAGAAACCAGAAGCAGTAATCATACAGGTTTTGTTGTGCTAAACTGAGAAAACTAGATTTTGATTGTCACCAAACTTAAAAACTAATTACTAAGATCATCCATAGAGGGCGCTACTGATTAAGATAAACTATAAAACAATGCTTTTAAAATAATCTCCAATTTGCATTCCCAATATTACTCATTAATTCCAATTGAATTAGTTCATTTTATATAATTGTGATGGCATATCTTAGGATCATCCTCAGGGATGTTTCCCAGACCATCGCCAATAGCCCATCGTGCAGCTCTAGTGCGACGTAAATGAACTACAACAACAACAACATTTTATATAATTCAGTGGAATGTTATTTAATTCAGTTGAATTTTGTTCATTTTATCATTTCAGTTAAAAGGATCTGAAATGCAGCAGAAATGCCAAAATTAATCAACACACTTAAAGTCATATTTATATTAGGCCGGGTGCACACAATGAGCGATGATTTAAAAACAATCAGTTTGCTTAAAGTAAAAGAAAATAAGAAAACAGAAGCAGTAATCATACAGGTTTTGTTGTGCTAAACTGAGAAAACTAGATTTTGATTGTCACCAAACTTAAAAATTAATTACTAAGATCATCCATAGAGGGCGCTACTGATTAAGATAAACTATAAAACAATGCTTTTAAAATAATCTCCAATTTGCATTCCCAATATTACTCATTAATTCCAATTGAATTAGTTCATTTTATATAATTGTGATGGCATATCTTAGGATCATCCTCAGGGATGTTTCCCAGACCATCGCCAATAGCCCATCGTGCAGCTCTAGTGCGACGTAAATGAACTACAACAACAACAACATTTTATATAATTCAGTGGAATGTTATTTAATTCAGTTGAATTTTGTTCATTTTATCATTTCAGTTAAAAGGATCTGAAATGCAGCAGAAAATTTGTTTTATAGTTTTTCCAATCTTAAACGCCATCTGCAGCGAAAATATGTAATTAGTTTAAAAATTTATGCAGGATTTGGAGAGAGTTCTAAGCAAAAGGCAGAAAACCGCATGCTTCGCTTAAATTCTGTTTTTAATTTATTTTAAACACAATCAGTCATTTATAGAATACCTGGTTTGTAAAGATTCCAACTAGGCCATTTAAATAGTGAATGTTATTTTAAAACATTTTCTCCAAGAAAACTAAGTTAATTGTTTCAAAATAGTAAAATTTCAATTTTATAATAAAATAATAAAAATTTAAATATTTCAAAATATTAAAAAATCGAAATATTTTTATCTTCAGTAAAAGTATAATTTTTTCTCTTAGTCATGTAACAATAGCTCTATAGAAATGAAGAAACATGCATTACAAAAACATTCAACATATATTTTCTTCATTAAAGTTATGTACACACAAACAATTATAATTACATTTACTTCATTACACGTGGTTTCAAGAATCGATGAGGGTATAACAAATTTTAAATAAATTCATTGAAGGAAAAAAAAAACGAATTCACTTTGAAAATCGTAAATTTGTGAGATGAAAAGGAAATAAAATAATAATAATAATATTGCGTAAGTAATATTGTAACATAATATTAAGTCTTTTTTAGGTTCAGTTACAAAAATTCAAATAAATGAGCTAAATTTCATAAAATTGAAAAGGTCCATATTTGTTTTATCAGTTTAATCTATGAATGAAGTGCTTTTGCTTTATTTTTAATGACTAATAAATTAAATTAAAAGCACCTGAATGATGCTTCTGATAATTTTTTAATTTCCTATTCAGCAAAAAAAAGAAGAAAAAAAATATGGTAACTTCTTTCTCTAAGTGAGATCAGATTTTTAGATTCAAAATTTATTTATTTTGCCTTTTACAGAAAAAAACCCTTATTATGAAAAAGTTAAAGTTCGTATCCAATCATTCTTTCCAGAGCTTACGTGATAGACATATATGAAGTAAAATAATTTTGGTAATATAAATAATGTCGTAGTTAGTGAAGATAGTAAATAAAAAGATTTTATCATAAGTTTCAATAATATAAAAAAAACAGACTTTTATTTCATTTTAAAAATAAGTACTAACTATAATTAGTATTACTTGATTAAAGACTTCAATCACTTCAAAAACATATAGATTGAAAACAACCGTCAACATGTTCCAAGCACTCACAAAAATAGACGTCCATTTTCAACACTTACGAGACAAGAATGAGAAAAAACAAAGTGACCTGGAACACCGAAAAGCCATTACATTACTACCACCCTGCTACTAAGATGTAGGACCATCTTTAGCCCTCAAAACTGCTAGCACCCGCCGTGGCGTTGATTCCACAAGGCACTGATAGGTAGTCTGAGATATCTGGTACCAAGCGCTCACCAACTGGTCCTGCAATTCCCTCACATTGCGCGGAGGTAGCGTGGCAGCACGAATTTGGTTTTCCAAGTAGGGCCACAAATGCTCTATTGGATTAAGGTCAGGTGAATTTGGGGGTCAAGACATGACTTGAAAGTCACTGGATTGTTCCTTGAACCAATCCATGACGATTCGACCCTTATGACATGGTGCATTATCCTGTTGGTAAACACCATCCTCCGCTGGAAAAACTGTTGCCATGAATAGGTGAACCTAGTCTACAACTATGTTCAAGTAACTTACAAACGTCAGGGATTGTTCTATGAGGATTATGGGTCCCAATGTGTCCCATGAAAACATTGTTCCTGGGCGAGAAACCATAAAAACCTGGGCGAGCCCATTGTTATAGATGGAGGGTGGTCATAATGTAATGGCTCTTCGGTGTAAAACGTTAAGTGGATATCGAAGAATGGAAAATAAAGGTGAGAAAAACTAGGAAAATATCAGATGGTAAGGAACTAATGTCGTTAACAAGGGAATTAGCATTCCTATGAATGAAGCTAGATTTCAGGACATCAAGATAAGCTGATGTATGTGCTCGCTTGAAACATGTCAATTGTTATATCCAATACAATATTCATTTCTCCAATATGTATATTTTTGAAGCTGATGAAGTTTTTCTTTAAAGCAAATCATATAATATCGTACCGTTTCAGTTCCATGAGATTTATTCATTTAAAACTAATTAGTGTCTCTAAAACTAGCAATTACATATTTTATGTTAAAGTAATTTAGTGAGTATTAATTAAAGTATAAAGATGATAAAAAATGCAAAATTTATAAACAGCTGGTATTTCTTTTTGTAATGCTGTCTAATACTATACTTCTTTAATGCGAATTTATATCACATGGACTTGAAATTTATAAATAAGAATAATACATAGTATGAAACAGAATAATAAATTAATTCTCACTAGCGTGTTTCGCTTTTTGTAGAATCAGCTGCTTTAAATAGGTTCCAAATCATTGCTCGTAACATTTATTCTTACTGTGTCGGTAACCGAGGTGCTATTTTTTGTTGCAGCAACTCGGTCCTTCTGAATTTTTCTGTCTTTATTTTGGATCTCTTTCATTGGAAGAAGTGTTACATTTTCGTGGCCATCATGTCCGTTGCAAGATTTATCAGCCTTGCCGCTTACAACCCTCTTTGACATCGTATTTGGAGCTTGAACAGCCGAATTAAAGCAAGGTAAAACAATCATAAACTCTTTTCTAAAATTTTCATTGAGCCAAGCATAGAGGAATGGGTTGTAACAGGTTGAGCTCATTGCAGCCGCATGAGACATGAAGAAAATTACGTTTAAAAATTTCCATGAAGCAGCTGGTATGTAAAAGTCTATAATAAGGTTGTAAATATTGATTGGCAACCAAGAAGCACCGAATATAACCACCATAGTGATAAGCATTCTGTTTGTGCGGCGTGTTCTTTCCCTCTCCATCTCTTCTTTCTTCACAGATTTGGTTCCTGGTTTTGATTTGGCGCGGTTTTTCAACTTGATGCACACTTTCATGTAGCAAAATGTAATAATGATAAATGGTACAACAAACTGTAAAATTGATGTAGAAAATCCAAACGCTCTTCGACTGGATTCATGGGGCCACACCTCATCACAATATATACCATTTTCAGTAGGAACCAACGCCATGAATATACCATACGGAAGGGTAAGCAATCCAGCTAGCACCCATACTGCTACAATTATCAAGTAACAATAAGTAACTTGAAGCCTTGGTTTAAATGGGTATATAATGACAAAAAATCTGTCGATGGCTATTGACATCAAAGTAAATGCTGATATATAGACGCTGACACCTTGAGCATAGGGTACTAGATGACAAAGTACCCTTCCAAATACCCACTGGCTCATGAACATGTAGAGCGGTGTAAATGGTACTGCAAACGTGCATAAAAGTATATCAGATAACGCTAGGTTAGTTATGAAGAAATTGGTTACAGTCTGCATTGATTTATTTCGGAATACAACATAGCAAACGAGAACGTTGCCACAAATTCCTATTGAAAATATAGTGATGTATATAGCGTAAAATATAGCTTTTAGTCCAGGTAAGTGACTAAATATATCAATTTGAGGATCATAATATTCTTCACTCTCATAAAATGGAGTATTATTGGTATTGTTTGGCCAGTCAAGTGTGAAATTTGCGTTCTGCATTAATACAGCATAGGCTGCATAGTTGCTGACATGAAAACCATTCGCTATATGAATAGACATTGTGTATTACTGTCAATATCAGTATGGAAAAAATAAATAGTCAAGTCTGTTTATTTTGCAGGGAAGTTTATTTACGATTTCTCACATTCTCTCTACTGTTTGAAGTCTTATTGAAACCATCATTGCTTCTATGACAAAATGCGTCACTGAAATAAAAAAAATACAATTGATTACCAGGTCATATCATAATTTTTATTTCATGAAAAGCTGTTCATTTTGATTTTTTTCCCTATACCTTTTATTTTAACATTATATTTACACAAATTAAATATTAATGTTACATATCTCCATTGATGATGCGTACCATAACTTCCCACTCAAAAATCATTGGGCAGTTTGTGATTTGAATATGCTTTTTGATTTTATTTATTTAAGCGAAGGTATTATGCACAATTGACACAAGGGAAAATAAATCATATTCCCGGAGTATTATTTAGTATCCAGGAATTTTAGGAGCAGCGAATTAGAAACGGATCAATTCAAATAAAGGAGAACTGCTACTTTTAATAAGTTTAGATATAATCGTTACATTTTTAATTTAAAAATTATAATATTTTGTGAATTAAGTAATGCACTTCCTAATTATCTATTATCTCTGAACAATTTTGATTTATTTTCGCCACATTTTTTCAGTCATCCTCGAATATGGCTGATTCAATATCTCTCTATATCTCAATATAACGTAAAAACATAATGATCTAACACAGTTTTCCATTGTGGTCGTTGCATTTTTGTCGGGCGGAAAATCACGTGGTAGGATTCAGTTTCCCCTCATTCATTTCCATATTGCTTTAGTTGTCATCAGCATAAAAATAATAAAAGTTTTAAAGGTATTCGTGATCGCAACGCTTAAGTACGCCCTCTAGCGGTAGCCTGAGAAGATTAGGCATTTATATATTAAGCTTTCATTTAGTTCCATCTGAATCATTGGTGGAGTCAGACGCCATTTTCTAAGCAGCAAATAAGAAGTAAATATTCCCTAAGGAAAAGGCCGAAGAACTTGAAAAAACTCTCCTGAACATCGGTAAATCTTTCAGAAACAGAACACACCTGCCATTTGAAGAAAAATTCCTCATTACTTTTTAACTTCTATTATCCACAAATTTGCAACTGATAACTTTCGATTTCGGGATCGCATACTGTTACAGATGTGTGTATTACTGTAAAATAAATTTTTTCTGTCTTCAATTCATTACATATTAAAGTGAAATCAACATCACTTTCTTCATTCCAATGAATAAATGTGAATTCAGAACGTAAAATACTGTAATAGTTATATTAGAATATTTTTTTTCTTTATAGAATAGTATATATTTCTGTTTCCACATGATTCGGAAATCAACAATAAAGAATCTTTCGAGTTTCTTGAAATGGTATCATTTGTACTGATTATTAACGAATTTTTATCGTTTTCTTGACAAGTACTTTTCAGTTTGGAAAGAATAATTTCAACTAGAATTCAGCTATTTTGTTTCTAAGCTACATATTAAAATTCATATCGAGATCTTACAATTATAAAATTTTGCTATGTGGTATGTTATCAAAAAATAATGAAGGGATAATCTAGGTATATATAATTTGAAAATAAAATTTTCAAACGAAGAACATTTCATTTGGAATTATCCGGATTTATAAAGCAGGTGAGTGTTATGATTTCTATAATAAAAAATTTGCTTGTAAATAATTTTTTTCTTGTTTGATAATAGTTCTCTTCAGAATGGTTTTTTACGTCTGATTAAGAATATAAGAATAAAAGAATTAAGAATATAAGAATAAAAAAAAGAAACATTATGAGGGTTTCTTATTTCAACATGAGGAATTTTTAAAATCGTTTTTTTTATCCTAAGAATTCCATATTTTACGCTTTTTAGTTTATAATTTTTTTGATAAAAATTGTTGTCAAAAACTTTTTTTGAAAAATTAAATGGTATAACATTTTGTGTTTATGCATACTTCCTGCATATTCTAATATTTGAAGTAATATGATTCAGAAAAGTATGGAATGAAATTTCGAAATTTACGTATTGACGCCACCGCGGCTACAGATTTGGCGGTTTCTAAGTGCCGCCTATCTGCACCAAAAATTTTTGCTTCAAATCATTAAATAGAACACTTTATTAAAAATCAAAACACTTTCAAAATTCAAAACACTTTATTTAGAAAGGAAGTAGTATCGGATTTTGGTGGAAAATGGGCCGATATAGAGTTTAATATAGATTCAAAACAATCTCTATTTTCTTTCACCAAATTCTGTCGCCATATGAACACTAATAAATAAGATTCCAAATGAAATAACGCTTCCAAAACGTGTGTTTACCAAGATAAAGTTTCATGTGATGGGAATTGGTACATTTTCGTTTTTTTAGTAAAATATTTCGCACCAGAAAAAATAAAATTGCATCCTGTTCTACTTTTGACAAATGCCAAAGACGCATTTTTGTAGCACTAAAAATGGCGTCAAAAAACAGCAAACAACAAGGTAACAAGGAATCCAAAAGATACATGTGTGCGAACAACAGTATTGTTCTTTATTGGCTCATTAGAGCAACTTCTGTTGGGGTGGCGTTAGTACGTAAGTACCAAGAATTTAGCTATTCTGTTTTTAAGTTTCATATTGAAATTCATATCAAGATCTTGCAATTATAAAATTTTACTGCGTTTTATGACATCTTAAAGTAAGGAAGGGATAATATGGGTATATATTATTTGAGAATAAAGTGTTCAAAAGAAGATTATATCATTTTGTAATTCTCTGGATTTATAAAGCAGGTAAGTGTTATAATTTATAAAATAAAAAATTTTACTTGAAAATAATTATTTTTCTTGTTTGATGATATCTTTCTATAGAATGGTTTTCTACGTCACATTATAAGTAAAAAAAAACATGAAAGTGTTTTATTTCAATCAGAGGAATTTTTAGATTTTTTTTTTGTTTCGTAAGCATTCATTATTTTCCGTTTTCTAGTTTCTAAATACTGATTTTTATTGAAACTTAAAATTTTTTTATTAAAATTGTTGTCAAAAAACTTTTTTTACAAAATTAAATTATGTAAAATTATGAGGCTTATGCATACTTTTTGATTATTTTAATGTTTAAAGTAATATGATTCCTAAAACTACGGAATGCAAAGTTTAAATAGGCCTTTCATGCTATATCATTAAATTCAGTAAAACTTTTTTTCAGGCAATAGGTTTTAACTTTAATAAGAAGATACAAATTTGTTTCTGTTTGTTTACAAATATTTTTCCGATGTGTTTTGAATGTTCCTTCTCTAAAAAGAAAAGAGATACCATTTTGTTTTCGTTTGCATAAAAAAAATATCAAGCATATTTCTTTTTTCAATTTAATAAGCCACAATAAAGAAGGAACGTTACAATGCTACACGCTACACTTAAGACGTCTCCAGCGTAACTGAATAAATGTTCATATAGCAGTCGCAGGTATTCGTCTCATACAACAGCGCCCCCTATAGTTCGTTGCGATCGCGAATTGTTTTTCTATAAGCATGTTTGTATCCCTACTTTAAAGGTATTTATCTGTAATTTTTATCTATAATAAAAATTGTAAAAGGAATCTATTATAAAAATACACTTCCCTTACATTTTAGTCGAACCATTTTATGACGTTATCAATAAATTTAATTAAATAGTTACATGCAGTTTTCCACTGTTAATGGTGTGTTTTTATTGGCTGAAAGCTACGTGGTAGGATCCAGTTTTCTCTCATTAACACCCAAATACACCCATATTTTTCGGGATGATATCAGCTTAAAATTAATTTTATTCATTATTTTAGTATTGTCCTATAAAATATTTGCGCCCCTAATTTAAAGGCATTTATCTGCAATTTTTATTTTTTTTACTCTATTCTGCTATTATTACGTTTTTGATTCCTTTCTAATCTAAGAGTTTAAAATTAAAATAGTTGTTTATTTATTATAACATAATACTATGATATTGCCTTATTACTATACACTTTGAAATATACTTATGTGAGTCGGTGTCTAAACTTATTAACCATTTTACAATAATTATTATTTTTCGATGCAAATTACTACAATATACTATTATAAATTACAGTTAAATAGATTTATTTTATATAATGATATTATTTTATATGATGAATTTAATGATCAGTGTCATGCACAGTGAGGCGTATGTACGAATTGTATGTAATATAGTAGCCTTTTCGGTAAGTAAAAGTATTAACTTACGATTGATCACAAAAAATTGTTATTGAAATAAACCTTTAGTTTTAAGTGTTATTTTAAGAAATAATTGCTAAACAAAACTATTTATGTTCACTAATAGACTAAGGGTAAGACTTTAATGTAATCCAAAGGAAAATGTTTTAAAGTTAGAGGAGTAAGCAAACACAATTTTTGGTACATATATTAGTGAGTAATTTAAACTTTCGTTGAAAAAACTGTTTCTGGTTAGCACTGTAAGAAATTCTGAATAAAAATATGGTAAAAATTACTGACTGTGTGCCGATACCTTTTACCATAAAATTTAACGGAGCAAAAATCTGATAATGAGTAATTTTTATGTATATACATAGTAATATTTACTGTAAAATCACGGAATTACTATAATGAAATAAACATTACTGTAAAATGTTATGGTTTTATCTATTATCTATTTTACGGTATACTATTTTAATGTAAAATTTATTTTTATCATACAATTCGCTGTAAATTGTTACGTTTAAAATAAATTTTACACTAAAATGGATTTTACGGATGCTGCATTCAAGGTGTCCATAATGCTTACCGGAATTTCCTACAGTGAAAAAACAACAAATATTGCAAAGTTATCATCGAGAATGATAAGCGGCAGTGAACATGAAGCTGAGCCCCTTAGTACTGTTATAAAGATTGATGAAACCCAAATTCCGTGATCTCCGTATTATTCTTGTTAAATTAATTAAAATTCTAAAACTTAGTGCTCTGACTGAGTGACTGTAAATAAAAATAGTTATTTTTTACAAAAATATTTAGTAAGTGGGTCCCATTACTTTTGCTTTAGATCGGACATTTTCTTAGATTTCGGAATTAGAGCTTACACAAATGGGGACAACCCTACATACCTTAAACACGGTCAATGCCCGCAAGTGATAAAATATTAACTCTAGATTGCCCAAAGAAGTCATTTTAATTGCTTTTCAACTGATTTTCATTTGAAAAAAATGTACAAATAATGAAGCATAAATTACTTTTTTTTCCAAGTGAAGTAATTTTTTTATTGTTAATATTTACTAATAATTTGCTATGTAACAGTAAATAATATAAAAAATATTAAAATTTAATTTAAAACAATTCTTTACACATTAGTTTTTCTTTCACAATGCAGTTATTTTGACTGCTTTTGGGCAATATAGGTATATACTAAGTTTCAGTCTTTCAACAATGTCACTCTAATGTTTCTGAATTCCTAGAAAAAAATAATTATTTTTCTTTCATTTTATAAGGTATGATGTTAAATTATATATTACCTGAAATAGAGGATCACTCTTTCATTCTGAGGCAGATGATGTCTGTGTTAATGCGCTACATTTTTTGTTGCAGACAAATATCGAAGGAAGTGTTCTTGAAGATGAAATGCAAAACAGCATGAAAATCGTTCCTCCGAGTTAATTGCAGCGAAAAGGAATCATTCGATGAACCTTTGAAATCTGAAAAGAAAAGAAAAATGTCGTTAGATCTATTTTACAATGTAATGTAATTATGAATAGATATTTTACATAAATAATACCCATCTATATCACTTTAAGCTTTTCTTACTTTCGTTCTCTTCAGGACAAAGTTTTGCACTCTTAAAGAATTTTATAAATTTTATTAAAGAGTTTAAATATTTTACTTTAAATTAAATTTCAAATTTTAGAATTTATAATTAGATGGTTTGTATCACGGCAAGCAATTGTATCATATACAATACAAGTATTAATTTGTTATAGGTAAATAACAAAATAATTAATATTTATGAGAAAAGTATTTCTTACCTGCAACAAATAACTTAATAGTTATTAATTTTATAATTTAACAGAAAATTAAATATTTTCAGATTGAATAAAAATGTACTTGATTTGTGTAACAAGTTCTAGAGAAATTGTGGAAAAAATTAACATTAAGGGGTTCACTTGATTAAATTATTAAACAGTAAATAATTCCGTTTAAAATTACGGTAAAAAGTAAAAGCTACAGTAAAATCTGTGTAACAGTAAAACTTTACGGTGCAAAAATCTGATTTATCGAGCTTTTTACAGTAACATTTGCTGTAAAATCACTGTAAATAAATAAATATTACTGTAAACATTACGGTATAACATTTTACGGTAAACATGGATTTTGCGAATGCTATACTCAAGATGCTAAAAATCTAACTCTATCAAAAAATGTCTATTTTTGCAGAAATTGCAAAAGCACTTCAATATGAACGGAAAAATTACTAAATGAGTGGTTTAAATACAGCGTCTTTTGTTTTCATTTATCAGAATTATGTGTCTTTTAAAAAGAAATGTCATTACCACAGAGCACTGTAATTGTAACATGTTTTTTTTTCGTGCATATTAACAATTAACAAGGAAAGTGCTATGGGGGGGTGCTCAAGGTAGGTGTTGTTAATTAAATGCAATGAATTAAAATTTAAGATTTAATGTTTGAAATCCGTTTTAATTTGCATAGACTGCGTTATTTTTTAAATAAATCAATTTTAAAACTAGCATGCACTTGTTAAAAAAGAAAACTTTAACAAGTAATGAGCTAAACTTGAAATCAAATACCTCGATATTTTATAACGAAATTTAAAGACGTTATTGCTGTTAACACAAAGAACAAATTTTACTATAAAAAGAATAGCTAAGCTGAAGAATCGAAAAAGAATAGCTAAAAAGAATAGCTAAAAAGAATAGCTAAAAGAATAGCTAAGCTATGATTCACAGGAACGTTCTAGTGATCACAAATGAAAATATGTAAAACATACAATAAGAAGATATTTATTCCTGAAAGAAAATTGCGGAAATGGAATAAGATCTTATGGTACAGAAAACGTGTATCAAATTAGAGGAGAAAGTTTTAGAACATCTGAAGACCATAAATTTATGACTAAAAGAATTAACATTAACGGTGCGAAACTTGCAGGGTGCTTTTAAAGTGGTGATACTAAATGATGCAGCTGGTGTAACTAAGTACGTAAAACAAGCATTTGGTAAGTTCATAAATTTATTTAATGTCTGTACTTGTTTTGAGCCTCTTCTCATCATTTTAAATCACCATGTTGGCTAGATAATGAATGCATTAAAGAAGGAAAATATGACGCACTCTTAGAAAGTTATAATAACGAAAAAAACAATGGCTGGATTTATTGACAAAAGAAATTGTTAATTTGATTTACTGACAAAAGAAATTGTTAATTTGATTTATTGACAGAAGAATTTAAAGTAATTCAATAAATAATTAAAATGAAAGTAATAAAGTAAAATAATTAATAAAAGTAAAGAAGAAATAATTAGTTTAGTCATAGAAGTAAAATAAGAAATAAGAATAAGTAAAGTAATTAATAAAAGTAAAAAAAGTAATAAAAGTAAAATAAGCAATAAGAATAACTAAAATAATTAAAATAAGTAATATAAAATAACTGAAATAAGTAAACTAAATCATTTTTTCTTTCATTAATGTTTTCACATAAGAAAAACCATATTGTAAATCCTTTATATAAGAAGAAAGTCGAAAGTCGTAATTTGACTATTATTTCATTATCTAATCAACCTTAAAAATATCTTCTATTTCAATGCAGTCTAAACCATATTAATTTAAAATGTTTATTTTATTTTTTTCGCAACTGTATTATTTCATGTCATTTGAAAAAAATAGATGCTTAAATAAAATTATTTGAAAATATTTAGTTGACTAATATATTTTTTCTCTCTTTTCCTTTTCTTCAAATATTCATACTGAAAGGAAATGAGAAGCAATTTATTATTTATTTTTTTAGTTTTATTTTTCAAATTTTATTTTTAATGTTAGAAGTTTAATGCCAAATATTTTGTGAACAGTTTGCACCATTAAGATACTTCAATTTCATGTTTTATTAATTCTTAAGATTTTTAACATGTGGTTCAATATTTAAAATTTGAATTTTAAGTTTAGTAATTATCTCTTTAATATTTATATACATATTTTTTAATTGCTTTTGAAATAATTAGAGTTTTTTTTCATTGTTTTAAAATGTTGCTATGTGTCCTGTAAGAAACTATACGTCCTTATACGAAGCTAAGTTAAGAAAAATCAATGCCAATGTTGAAAAGAAAGGTTAGTAAATCATATAATTTACAATAAAAATAAAACTGAATTCTTTTTTAATTCTTTAAAATCGTTTTCCTAAAAATGAGCTTTTTTTGCTATTTCTATCAATGTTTCTTGTATCCATGATTCTTTTTGCCAACCAATTACCAACTATGATGCTAACAAGAGTTGTCTTCTGAATGTCCTCATGTTTCAGTCGTAACTGTAATTTACTATTACAGCTGAGACTGTCTCAATCAAAGCAAATTAGACTTTATATTGAAGGAAGAAAGAAACATGATAACCATGATAACACTTCTTATTACCATTTATTTTGTCCCATTACAGTACAAATATATATATANATATAAATATATAATGACAAAATATAAAATTTGAAAAAAATTAGTCGAAGGCTTTCAACGTAATTAAATAATTAAAATTGAAATTTTTAAATTTTTGATTTAGTAAATTTATCTGTCTGCTTTTGTTCAAAAACTGTATTTTGTCTTTTTAAAACACCTAGTTTAAAATGGTTTAAAATTAGTACATTACAGTTCAAAAGTTTATAAATTGAATAACAAGAAATGATAACTAATTATGGAATGATGCTTAATCTTGGTATTATATCTTTATAAACAATTAATAGAATTGTATGCAAAGTATTTTTTGTTAATTTTCTTAAAAAAATTACAGATTTATTTTGCAAAAAACAAACAAATCAAAAAATAAATAAGTAAATAAAAAATTAAATTTAACATTAAACGAACGTACTTTTAAAAACCTCTATCGAATAAACTATTAAGACCATAATATTCCTGATTGGGGCGACAAACTCCTTATTTTGTGGGTCACGAATTTCAATTTGTTGAAAAATACTTTTTATTCAGAGAAAGTCTACTTCTTATATTTGATTTAGTATAGAAATATCGTCTGCGAAATTGATTAGAATAGTTAAAGTCAATTTATAATTGAAATTTAGAAAGAGAAAATCTGATTATAAAATGACGAATTTATTATGGTGTCCCTTTCTTCTTCAGTTCTTACGATAGACAAAATTTAAATTACTTTTTTATGCTATAACTGATAAAAAAATTACTTTTCCTTTGTTTAAACACTATTTTCTAAGATACCTGTTCCTAATAAACTCTTATTGGAAGTGAATAACAAAATACAGGTACTAGAGAAAGTTTTAAAAAAAATAGTTAAACAGGGTTTAGAAATTGTTTTTCTTTTTTCTCTGGTTTTTATGAAAAAACTAGCGCTAATTGATTACATTAGTTCATTAAATTTTCTATTGATTCTTTTCTAAACAAGTTTTTTAAAAAAACTGAAACTTTTACTAAAGATCTTTTTAAGAAGCTGCCAAACATAAATGATTAAAAACATTCTTTCAAAAAAGAGGTATAATCAAGCCTAAATTATATGACCTGCATCAGCTTTTGTTAATCAGTCTTCTGTGTCTGAAAAATACTCTTTAAAGAAAAAGAAACATTTTTTATTGTTTTGTCTTAGAATTTATACATCATAGAAAAAATCTATTAAGTTAAGAGTGTATTGATTTCCAGTTTAAACATTCAATGCAAAAATAAATTAATCTTTCAAACTCTTGAATTTCATATAAATTTTATCATCTTAAAGCAGTAGTGATGTTCTACATTTAATTAGATTTTAAAAACTATTTAGACACGACTGAATACATATCAGTTTCAATTGCTTATTTTCTCGTCGATGATATCCAGATTGCTCAATAGAAAATTTAATTTGAAACATTACATGAGAAAAAAATAGTAAAGTTATGTGCGTGAGGAATTACGAAAAATTATGCTTTTAATCTGGATTCTGGATAAGATATATCCATGGATGTGTTAAACAATATCCCACAGTATTTGTGAAAATGATAAAGAAAGTTTTTATTTTGTTTTTTAAAGAAGAAAAAAGATGTGTATAAAAGCGTCCTCAAAAATGATATGAGCGGGATGTTATGGATTTAAGTATAGACAATTAAGAAAAACCTATTTCAAATAAGACAAATGTATGAGATAGTTATTTAGATTCGAAAACATTGGAATATAGATTGGAACTAGTAAAATAATTGTTCCTGAAATTGAACTGTTGAAATATGTACATCAAACAATTATGTGAGCCTAAGCTGATTTGGATCTGATTTAAACCTACTCATTTGGATCGATTTTTTCCAACAATTTACAAATTTCATTGTGTAATTTGAAACCAGCCACGACTTCCCGACGCTATGTAGTTAGGGCGTAAGGTTGAAAAAGTGAAATTTCAATGTTGAAACCCATTGTAACACATGAAACTTTCTTCAATATAGTAATAAATAATAAAGACTTCAAAGGTAGGCACGACATACTGGATCACGTTGCAATATTTTCCTCTTCGTTGAGTTGTTCTCATGCAATATCGTAAAAACGCGTTTTTTCATTGTTTCAAAGTGCGCTGCCGTGGAAACAGCATCGTTATAAAATCTTGAAAATACAAAAGCAGACGAGATCTCGTGAAAAATTAAATACCTCATTGAAGCTCGCTAAACTCATAGTTTAAATGCTGAAGTAAAAATACGGGCTGGAAAAGTAATAAAAAATTTACGAAATACTGTTCATCTTATTTCAAACCGAGTTTCATGCTCTCTACGGTAAAGGATAGAATTTGTAGAGACTGTTTCAACTTCCGGTAGAAAATTCAGGTAGAAGAATTTCTGCTAGTGTAAACTAAATTGCGTAAATCCACATCTCAACGATCAGGCAATTTCACATCAATGTAGGATAATTTCGCAAAGTACTTTTTTTTTTCATCTCATATTTTAAATTATGAAGAACACAATTTTTCGCAAAAATACAGCACAAAATTTAAATTTAGAATAACTAAGTATTCCGAGTATGTACAATAAAACCAGGGACGTCAAAAAAATAATACTATGACATCAAAAGAGGAGCTCAAAACTTCAAGTAGGTTTTTTTAAATTTTTTTTATTATAGATGGTGAATATTAAACCGTCACAGGTAATTTTAAATACGAAATATGCCTATTATTATACATACAAACCGTATTTCAACTTCAAGACTTTTAATTTTATCAAACTGTAAAACTTTTGCTGCAAAACATAAATAATAATTAGCATTTTAAAACATCTTTTTACGATACAAATTTTTAATTAATAAAGTCTATATTGTTATCTTTTAAGTAAACATTTCATAGTTTCTAAAAAAGAAAATCAGAATTATACAGACGAGAGGCTGAGTGCCAACAGCTGCAAGATGCACTAACTATATAAATAAGCAAATTTTTGAGTGTTAATATTTTAAACTCAAATTAGTTAACTCTCACATACTGGGTCAAAATATAAAGAAAAAAATTAACAGCAAAAAATCTTTTATCTAGGCTTAAAAATTAAAAAAAAAGAAATAAGTCTATTTTAATTACCAATCTAGCGTGTTCTATGAATGTAAAGACTGATTTTAACTATTTTACGTAAAAAATAATTTACTTGGTTAATCTGCTGTTTAGTTCCTCTAAAACGCAATTAATATATTTTTTTTTTAAAATTTAAAATATGCTTTCAGACATAGTATTTACTGTTATAGATCAATCTATTCTTTTAACGTAACAGTAAAAGTTCGTTTCTGTTTAGCAATAAAAAATGGAAGAAAAAAGGGACTTGCAAACAAAATTCACTGGGTCGTAATAGAACGTTTAAATTCTCTAGCCCATCAATTACAGTGAATAAGTGCACAGTTAAATTTCATCAAATTTTCAAATTTTTAATATCCGTAAAACACCATAAGTCAGTTATTTTTCAATATCAACATTTGCTGTATGGAGCATTTTAAAAAAAAGATTTAAAGTGATAATTCGTCTTGTCGAATCTGAAAAATGTCCATAAGAGCAAATTTGCAAGATGCAAGAATTAAATTCACTCTCATAATGCAAGTTTATGTTTACATAGTGTTGATTTTTGACTTAGCGATTTTAAATCCAGAATTACTTGAAATTCTACGACTGGTGGACCAGCTGTTTGCTGGGGTCACCTTGTTTATTATAATTCAGTGAGCATGTACAAGTAACATATATAGGAACACATTTAATAAGGAAATTTAAAAGGACCATTAGTATTCCAGGTACATGCTTTTATCAATTATCTGCTATAATTTAGTTTATCTAAACAATTCCTTAAATATGCTAACGAGTTTAATACCATCAAGAATCTATCAAATTATTTGCTCAAACATAATGGAATCAACAAAAGTAAGAAATCAGGAGTAAAAGGTACCAGAATTAAAACTCCAGGATGTATTATTACCCTTTTCTAAACCAGTAAGTATGCAAATTAAATTTCCAATTCTTAGTGCTCAACTACATTTCTAATTAAGAGCGTTCGTGTTCATTTCAGTTTGAATAAGCTTCAAGATGACAAAGAAAATAAAAAGAAACAGCCCGCATCTGTTGAAAAAGAGAGTCGAGATCATGAGGGCAGTTTTTCTTTTGTGATATCCTAACCCAAAAGTAAGTAAATAATCTCTTTTGAAGTTCCCTTTGCATGGACGAACAGTTTTGATCTTTTGAAAGGATATTTTATTTGAAATACGAAATTAACGCTCTAATTCTTATTACGGTTGAAAAAAAGTATCTGATGAAGCAAAATAATTTTATTGACATGGTATAGCCTTTTATTGCTTAATCCTAGCTCCAGCACTGTAAAAAATAGATACTCAAATATCACAAAAATTTCTTCGTTTTTGACAAAACCATTTTCTGGTATATGCTTTAAACGAATTTTTCGTCAAAGTGACTGCCATGCTGAAATATGCATAACATATTTCCTAACATTTAAAAACAAAATAATTATCAAATCGCAAAACAATTAAAAAACGTTTTTATTTATCACGCTTTCTTTTCCGCCAATACATTTGAATGCATATACATTGCCAATACATGCCAATACATTTGAGAAGAAAAAGAACCATGGCTATAGATTAAATCAATTAATTACCAATACACGGATTCCTTAACTTTCTTTGGCGAAAACTATGCTAACGTACTCATAACACTAACAAATTAGATTTTTTGGTGGACTCCTGTGGGGCTTAGTCTTGTAGTCACGCTATTTTCTAGATTTGTTAATTTATATACACACAAAAATGAATCATTTTTTAAAATGAAATAAATTAAAAGGAATCACAATTGAATTAAATTAAATACTGAAATGACCTTAAAATGAATCATTTCCATATTTTTTAAATAAAATATTTTTATTACTTATCGAATTTAATTCTTCATTAGAGCGATTTCTATTCTTCAATATCTACATCACTCTGGAATAATGTATGGACAAATGGAATTACATCAATAAACAACCTCCTCAACTTATGTCAATACATCAAATCTTTCAACAAATCAAATTATTACTATATAGTGACAAAATAACTATCGTCTCTTCGTTAGATTATTCTCTTATGGTTAATACATCAACTCTTTCAACAAATCAAATTATTCCTATATAGTGGCAAAATAACTATCGTCTCTTCTTTAGATTATTCTCTTATGGTTAATACATCGACTCTTTCAACAAATCAAATTATTCCTATATAGTGACAAAATAACTATCGTCTCTTCGTTAGATTATTCCTTTATGGTTAATACATCAACTCTTTCAACAAATCAAATTATTCCTATATAGTGACAAAATAACTATCGTCTCTTCTTTAGCGAAGCGATATTTGTCAAAATTAATGAAATATTTCTTCATTTTATTTTTACCAGAAAATAAAACTCGTACTGCTTTAAGTATCCAACTTTCTGATTATTATTTTATCATTTGCACCATATATATGGAGCAATGACGAAGGACAGCTAGAAGGACAGGTGGAACGGAGAGATAAATTGCATCCATGCAGCAATCATGGGATCTTTCTTTTATGAGGCCAACTCCTAGACCACATTGGGATTCGATCATTCTGAAAAGAAGTCAACTTTTTGAACACCATACAATCGGTCTGATTACTTCGTCATTTTATTTTACATCATCTAGTCTTCACTCCAGTTTCGTCATTCTAGTTAGCAATCTAACTCAATGCATTACAACGAGGTTTCAAGTGGAGGAAACATTTTCGCTATATATTCGAGAGATCACGTTTTGTCATAAACCAAGTGATTTCGCAACGAAATTATTCTCAAAATTAACGAAATATAACTCAAGGATTTCTGAATTTAAAGTGAGAGTTTTATTGCGTTAAAGTGCGTTAAAATGGTCAGATTTTATGCATCTTTTCTTTTTAGGATTTCTGAATCAATTGGCAACTATTTGTTACTGATTTAATTATTTATCTGTTGTTTCTGTTTTGATTTTCTTGTTATAGTTCATATTTTATAAGTTCATATTTTATAAGTTCATTTTGAAATAAGCCGTTGTAACGATGCTAGGAAGAAAATAGGGTTGAAGCGGGCAAGTTTAGGCTAATTTTTTACTTTTGTCATTTTAGTTACTTGAATAAGCATCAACTTAAAATTAGATCATTTCGCAACAAGAAATTTTAAGTTTCAGCCATTCTTGAATTCAAGTTCGAATGTGTTACAAGCTTAGATAAAATGCAGCTTCAGTAAATTTCGGTTCGGTTTTTTATTAATTTACAGTATCAATTTTAAAAAAATATATTCGATTTGTATCTGTTTCTCTTGTTATGGATTATATTTGAACTCAAAGTTTAATATCAGGATATGTTTAGTTTATAATTTGCATTTATAATTTTTATTTAAATTCAATTTCCAAACAAGAAATTTTAATTTTCTCTTATTCTTAAATTCAAGTTCAAATAAGTCCCAAGCTTAGATGAAGTGCAGCTTCAGTGAATTTTGGTTCGGAAATTAAATTCCAGGTATACTAAGCTTTTCGTCATTTGACAGCTAACTTCTTAAAATCCTATTTTTTTTTTAAAAAAAAAGCTTAACATCTATACATGTACTAAAAATTTTATTTCTGTGCATATACTACGACTTTAATATCTATACACATTCAGTTTTTTCTTTTTATTTACATATTTGAAAGAAATCTTAAGTTTCAATTTTCCAACAAGACATTTTAATTTTCTCTGATTCTTAAATTTACGTTCGAACAAGTCCCAAGCTTAGATGAAGTGCAGCTTCAGTGAATTCTGGTTCGGAAATTAAATTCCAGGCATACTAAGCTTTTCGTCATTTGGCAACTAACTTTTTAAAATCCTACTTCAAGAAAAGCTTAACATCTACGCACGAATTAAAATTTTAACATCTATACAAATACTAAGACTTTAATATCTATACACATTAAGTTTTTACTTTTTATTTACGTTTTTAAAAGAAATCTTGAGTTTCAATTTCCCAATAAGAAATTTTAATTTTCTCTTATTCTTAAATTCAAGTTCAAGTAAAGTCCCAAGCTTAGATGAAGTGCAGCTTCAGTGAATTCTGGTTCGGAAATTAAATTCCAGGCATACTAAGCTTTTCGTCATTTGACAGCTAACCTTTTAAAATCCTACTTCCTTCTAGAAATTCACCGAAGGAGAAACTTTCATTTGATAAATTATGCTTAATTTAGTTTCCACTCCATAAAGTCCTAATCTTGGCACCTGCATAGGTTTTCAGTAATCGAGTTAGCTCTTAACCTCTTCATTGACGGCTGGAGTAATTGCTTTCGACTCAAGGAAACATAGTTATCAAGCAGTTATCTCTGTATTACTACACCTTAGCTCCTTCCATCGTTCAAGATAAGAGGAAAAAAAATGAACAGGTTGTTAAATTCAAGGAGAAATTGGATAAAATCTGCAATAAAGTGGAGTTATTAGGCCACTTAAATAAAAAGATCTATTTTATAGAAACACTTAGTTGTGTGTCTTATTTATTTGCTATGATATTCTTTATCGCTTCCTTTTAAGAGACTTTCTAAGTAGGATGTGATAATTGGTTGTGTGCTAAATAAAAGTTGTTGACAAAAAGAGGCATAATAAATCTATAAATCATAAATGAAATTAAGTTTTATAGTATTTATTTATTAAGGAAAGTAAAAAATTTGGTTTCCGAAAGTTTAGCTTATATTAATTAGACATATTTATGCGAAGCAGGTATTTTTCTATACTCTCATCTGTTTGCTAATTTTGTTCTTAATTTAATTTTGCCATCTAACTATTTCAGGAACTACGGGGAACCATACTGTACTTAAAAAAGATAAATTTCTATTCCAATAATAAATCAAAATAAAAAGATACAGTTCAATGTTAGAGACTTATATTTTAAAATAAAATAAAACTCAGAATATTTGTTAGGCATTTTAATTAAAAATATTTAAATTACACTATTTTAGAAAATTTTTTTTACAATAAAATCGCATTAATGTGTCCAAAAAGTCTTTTTTTTTTCAATGAAATAAAATTCGGATTTAAAACTTTTATTTACTAAAGAAAAGTAACAATTATGGTTTTTTAAATCTTAGCCTACACTAATTAGAAATTTTCGTGAGGAACGTATTTTTTTTCCTAAGCTCTAACCGGTTTTCAATTTAACTTTACTTTTTTATTATATTATTTACCACGAGCAACACTGATGTGTTACATTAAAACGAGAAATTGTGATACCAATAAATAATTTTTAATAAAAAGATATAGTTCAATATCATAAATTTATTATATTTAAAAACAATAACGTAGAGTATATTTCATAAGCATTTCCATAAAAAAGGGGAAGAAAATATTCTATTTTATGAGATATATTTCTTCAATATAAGCATATTAACATGTCTAAAAAGCATTTGTTTTAAAATAAAAGAAATAATGAACAAAAAGCTTGTTCAAGATATATATCATTATGCAATATTAGATATCAATCAACGTGCTTCAGTATATATTTACATATTATATATATATATATACAAGTAATTAGNTTATATATATATAACAGCTAAACAGCGTTAGAATTTTCAATATATAATTATCGTGAAATAACCAGCAGCTCTGTCTGGTCTGTCCTATTAACAATCCTATTAAAAAAAATTTAAAAACAACCAGCTTGCAAATTAAATTAATTGTTAATTCATAAATTAATTGATGTTAAAAACAAAGATTTTAATGCATTTTATCATGGTAACTATAGTGTAATTTATACTGTTACCTGTCTAACTTATTTTAAGGAAAAAGAATATTGAAATTACATTATATCCTTATGAAAATAAATAAAAGTTCAATCTAAGCGATTGATAACAATAGAAAAAATCAAAACATTTTACAAAATCTTTTAAAAATAATTAATTTGACAAATTAAATTTTTTTAATTAAACATTCCAAAATTAAAAAAGAATCATCAAATATCATCATGCATTCATCAGATAAACTCCCTCTCTGTCAATGATAAAGATTCAATATGTATTCAACACCTGTCAATTTAGAATGATATAAATAATCTCTGACTGTCAGAATGCGATGAATTATATGATAGAAATGAAAGCCAGACACGAAAGTTGTCGATATAAATGAGACTATCTTGTACCAAAGATTCCTTCTGATAACCCAATAATTACGAGCCATTTATTTATTCGCGATGTAGTTGTGATCTTGATTTCTTTGATACAAAGAGCTTTAGTTGCTTAAAATGAAAAGAAGCAAAATTAGTTTCTCATGTATCCTTGCCAAACACGTGATATAAGTTATAAAACGTGATTATTAATCATAAACTGTTAGAATTTTCATTTTAAAATTATGTAGAATAACCAACAGCAATCTGCGCAAAAGAACGCTTTGAAACTGTTTGCAATTAGTATGGTTAAGAAACCATGAATACAAAACGATGCATTTTTTTCCAATTACAGATAGCATGGTTTCAAAAACGCAAAAAAGAAATTTAACTTGATATTGCAGATAATTTAGCAACTTTATGGTGCTGCCATCTATGTGTAAATGAGGTATCGTATTCGAATAGCCCAGGGTCAAAAGGTTGGAAGTGCAGGACACTGGAAACTCTTCACACGTTGAAGGGAATGGAGGAAAAACTGTTGTGTCACCTCTGGGAATAGATTCCCCGTGTTCTCTCAGTCACAAGATTAACAGATTAGCCCGCTTGGACTATAATATCTATGGTGGGATAAAATTATAGTTACTTAACCATATTAGGAGAAAGCAGTTAAAGAGCGGGAATTTACTTTACGGTTAACAGTTAAAAGACCATTCGTATATGGTTATTTGACTGTTATGTTTGAATATCGTAAAATAGCAATTAAATAAATTATTACATAACTATTTTGTAAAAGAAATTTCTAACAGTGAACAACAAACAAAAACTACAAAAATCTTCGATTAATATTGCTCTGCGGCGCAAATATCGAATACTGCATACATATACATATAATAATGAACTGCAAGTTTACGGAGTTTCAATATGACAGATTTGACAGATTGCGACGAACTCTGTCAAAGACAAAGAAGCAAGATACAGTAGCAAAAAGAGTTGATATTGATGAGGCTCTCTGGTTAATGAAACACAAATTTCTTTTACTAATTCTGACAACTAATTCCCTATAATAACATGTTTTTGTTGTTGGTGATAGAAAAATCTTTCAAACAGTTCACAATCTTTCAAAACATAAATATGTTTGTATTTAAATATGTTAGAAAAATGAATTCAATAACATGAAAGTTTCATGAAGAGTTGTAGTGGCTTTGGGGAAAAAATGCTCGCCTCCCAGTGAGTTTGCCAGGGCTCGAATCCCAGCGATGATTGGTTGATACGTTATTCCGCACCCGGTTCACACTGACCACAATGCTGACGTAAAATATACTCAGTGATAAACGGACCATGAGTTAGAGTCCGTTTGCCGTGAGGTTATTTGAGAGAGATTTTCGTGGTTTTCCTCTCCAAGTAACGTAAATGCAGGCTATTCCCATAAAAAAAATCATCAACTCAGGCTCATTTCTTCTGCTCAAGACAAAGTCTTCGTTCAGAAGATAATGGTATTTGATCTAGGAATTTCCTTGTCTTCTGAATTGCTTTGGGTTCTAAATGACAATGCTATGGAGTTGAACTTTGGTAGTCGGAAACTCAAAATTGGATCGGTTGTTCAACTACGGTTATAAAATAAAAAATAAAAATATTTCTTGTAAGATACTAATAAACATTTTCATTATTTTATTTTAGTGCTTCTATATTGAAAAAAAATTAAGACATACATATATCAATGCCTTTTTTGAGGTGAAACGAAATAAATAAATTTTTATTGTATTAGTTAAATATATTTCTTGCTGTTACAGTTTAGCTGATTGTTAATGTTAATGCTTTATAACTTCTCTCTGAAGTAACTGAAGTTCTCTGTGTAACAAAAATGTGTTTTTTTTTACTCTAGATCGAAATTACGGAAAAGAATTTGATCGAAGTTTTTGATTTTAGTCCCTCTTTATGTAGTTTTTTCTTCATTACTTTGAATGCAATATTATTTTTTTATAAAAAAATATCAGATATTATTTTTTTTTAATATCGGCTTAAATACGAAATCTTCATTCTAAAATTAACGTAAAATAACCGGCAACAGTCTGTCCCTCTATTTAACCGTAAAGTTTACGGTAAAGAACATTTTTTAACTCTATTATTTTGAAACCGTTTACAACTTGCATGATTATTTTTTAACCATTTACCACTACTATGGTTTCAAAACGGGAAAAAATAAATTTAACTTGATCGTGAAGCTAAGCTTTTCGTTAAGTAATGAGCATAGGTTAGTATAGGATACTGTAAACTATTCATGCATTGAAGGGAATGTAGGGAATATTGCGGTTTCAACAGTGGGACTCGAATTCCCACTCCGTCGGTCACGAGATTGACAGATTAGTCCTCTCAGCTATAACATGTATGCAACTGCCGGGAAGTGATTTTATTCGGTTAACCTAGTTGGTGCGATAAAATTCTGGTTGTTTAACCGTATTTGGTGAAAGCCGTTTATAAACGGTTTTTCTCGCAGTTAACAGTTTGAATACCATCTTATTTATGGTTATTTGGCTATTTTGCTTGAATATGATAAAATAGTAACTAAATAAAGTGTTATTTAACAATTTTTCTGTTATGTTTTGGCGGCTAATTTGTAAGAATTACAACATTTTAATAAATTTTAAGAATTTATATACGTTTTAAATAGTCTGATTGTTATACTTACTGATTCATTTTACAATTTTGCATTATCATTTAATAAGACTATCACTGCAATACTCGAATTCAAGTTACAATTTTCAATCCAATATTTCAGCTTCTTTTGAAAAGAAGCTGAAATGTTGGATTAAAAATTGTAACTTGAATTCGAGTATTGCAGTGATTACTACATACTCGTTCGACGAATATAAAACTTTACAAATAATACATTTTGATAGGCATCATAAATATTTTGAGCTAAATAAAAGATATTATTATATTATTATTTTCCTACTATTAAAAGATTGAGGTTACATATCCCATTTTAAAATATTCCAACTTTTGAGAATAATAAAATACTTTTAATTTCATTGACGTTAATTGAATGAAATACTACATTCGTAAATTATAAACATAGTTTAGTTTCACTTAACAAATATTTTTAAGAAACATTTTTAAAAAATATATATATATGACTATATAAAAATATAATGAAAATGTGTTAATTAATGAATCAACCTTAAAATATCTATGATATTTCAATACACTAGGAATATTTCCATTTTCTATTTCATTTTCTACGTCAGAAGTCTCTTAATTTGTTTACAAAACCATTTAATCTACTTATATTTATTTATCTATAGTGAGTGATGCAATTTGCATTTAAGTCGTACAGCTGATTTGTACGTTTAAACTTTAGTTTAGCTTACAATATCATTTTATCCACTTAAGCTTATAAAAGGTAAGTAATGTTCATACGTAGTGTGTGCATTTAAATTCTTCATCCAATTCTGTTACATGTCTTGATTCTTTAATGTTCAGTTCTAAATGCGTTGAAATTAATTTTAAAGCAGGATACTGTCATCACACTCATAAATCTAACTCAAAATATTTAGATTAATTTTAATTATTAGAGTAAAATGACAGAAACAATTCCATTAAATTAAAGATGGATTGAAATGTATAATAAATCTGATTAACTTAATAAAATCTTTCCACAGATTGCATAATTCAATTACATATTTCATACATTATTCATCAATGCTAATCATTTAATTCCATGGCAATCACAAGATTTCAATTATAACAGATTGCAAATAATAGAAACTATTGATCAAAGAAATCTCGAACAATCTATAATTTTATAACAAGACAGATCAGAAATCTAATGAGATTTTAGAAAGGTTATCAGATTATGAAAAATATAAACTTTGACTTTAGCTTTTAATTTGCATACATATGAAAAGAATAGTTTATAAGTAACTTAATTGTACTTTCAACTTAAGTTTATCTGCTTTAAAATATCAGATAGAATATACTTCAACCAGATTGAATAAAATATAATAAGCAAAACAAAATGTTTTTTTACTTATTCGGAACTACTGGTTATCATTTCAACTGAATTAACCGATTAATAATTCTAGCAATTTTTATTTTTTTAGTATTTTTTGCGATCTTTTACTTGCAATATGCTTGAATTTTATTTTTAGTCTTGAAAGGTCATAATATGATCCGCATTAAATCGACCACTCCGACAACAAAAAGCAGAAAATATGTTATCTCATTATTTAAATGCATCGAAAAACCTGAACTTATACTTCAAGATGTTTACCACTGTCATTTTCTATTTCTTCTCCATGAAAGATTAACTTACATTGATCAGTTACGAATTTTATCAAGCTATTTTACATAATTTTATACAGACAAGACATTTAAGTCGCGTCATTAGCTTAAAACAATAATATTCCTTCTAGAACGACCATCAAACAGAAAATCTATTTTAAATTTTCTTTGTGAATGTTTTTGTAGGGAAACCAATCACACATTGAATATTTAATGTTCAAACAAATTAATAATAATGTATAACCTTAATTATAGTTTAAAATGAGTATAAATCAGTAAAATGAGTAATTCAAGCAATAACTAGTGTAGACAATTATTTAAAAGAACATTAACAGCTATCATTGAGGTTGACTACAGTCAACTTGTTTTTCAGGGATTTATGAAGTTCAAAACATAAGAGTTTCAAGACCATTGGCATGATGTTAAAAATAATAAAAAATGTGCAGTGTGCTAATCATTTAGCATTGTCCATCCTTCGCCCTTATTTTCCAGAGTAACTGGGACCCATAGATCATAGATCTCAAATCAATACATGGGTTCCTTGAACCGACATCAGGTTTTGAACCCAGGTTCTACAAAATGACATCTCAGTGTCCGAACCACTGTATTATCATGACTCATCATTTAATCAAAATAAATGTAGTTTCCCTGGTAGGTTTTTACGAATTTTTTAAAATAATAAGGAATTTGTCATGATATAAAAAGAGCCTGAAATAAATTTTTCAGTGTCATGGTGAAATCTGTACAGCAAATTTCTTAACATTTAAAAACCATAATTATTATCTTACTTAATTCTTTTCTCAGTAAACAAAAATCTTTAATGCAGTATACTCTCGATATGACAAAATTGAAGGGACGCTAAAGAAATTTCAAATTAGCAAGCTCAGAACAAAAAGTTCCATAAAGAAGAAAATACATTCGAAAATATTACTCTAAAAAGTTAGAGCCATGAAACATAAGAATAACTACTTATAAATATGTTTATAATGACAGTTGACTATAAGTCTACACACAACAACTATAACTTTACTTTTAAAAGTAGGGAAAAAATAATTTTGCCCTAAATAGCAAATGATTGATTTACAATAAACTTACATTGTGATTTTTACACAAAAAAAATCAACGTAACAAGGTTTTGAGAAGAAACCATTCGATATAGAAATTCAAATTAGCATTAGGTGGATATTTATTGCCAAGGGAAAATATTTTTTGACATAAAATGGTCTTCGAAGATATCGAAGTTCGAGATATCAAGAGTATATTGTGTAATCTTTATATACTACAGCATTGAAATAAGTCATAATAAAATCTATTTATAGAGATTTCATAGATATCTGCCTAACACATTTGCATAGAATTCAAAAACCAAGGTTGCTTATTGTTTTGATTTCATTATTTATTTCATTTAATTATTTCATTATTTTGATATAATTTTGATTTCATTTCGTTGTTGTTTCTGACACTTTCTTTCCCCCAAACACATTTAAATGTGTTAGGCTGAGAGAAAAAAAAGCCACGGCAATAAATTGAACCGATTAGTTATCCAAATATGGATTACTTCACTTTCCTTGGCGAAAACTATTCTAACGTATATTTGGAGCCGTGATAGATCAGGAGATAGAGCGTTCGCTTTCCAATGAGGTGAAGCGGGTTCGAATCCCTGCAATGGCTGGTCGATACGGAGTCCACATCCGACGAATAACGAGTTAGAGTCCCCTAGCGTTCAGGCTAACCATGGGAGATTTTCGTGGTTCTCTTCTACATGTAACGCAAATGCGGGTTAGTTCTCTCAAAAAGTCCTTAACGAAAGCAATTTTTCTCCTATACTTGATCCAGGAAATTCCTTGTCTTTTGGAGTGGGTTCAAAATTTAAAGGTAACAGATTTGAGCATTGGTAGTCGTAAACTCTAAAAAATTGGGTCATTGCACAATGGCGGTTATAAAATAAAATAAATAATAGTAAACATGACACTCGCACTTTTGATTTCTTGATAGCCGTAGGTGTCTTGTGGGTCATAGCAGTGCAAACTCACCATTGGGCCATTTTGAAAATTTTTATCTTTAATAATTCATATGTACTTAAAAAAGGAAGATTCCACTCTACTTCGGAGCTCCACATATTTTCAAATATAAAGCATTTTTTTATTATTATATAATTTATCAAAATTTGATGCGTTACCTTGTACCAATCATCATCTTCTGGATAATATTCTACTACTACTACTTCAATTACCAAATTTCCATCAAACATATGTTTTTATCTTCAAAATCATTTTATTCATATTTATCAAACTAAGTATTTCTGTGGGAATATTTAGCTAATTCATGAAAAAAAAATTTTAAATTTTTCTCAATTAACATTGCTTTTCTAAATAGAAGCCAATGTATTTTTAAACACTCAAAGTCAGTGCGGCGTTTCTTTCTAGAATTTCATACCTCTTAAACTTATTTTTAAAAATCATGAAAAAAAGTTAAACTTGTGATCCTTTTCTTGCCTTAATTAGCAATATGATGTATTCAAGGGTTAAAAATCAGAAGCAAAGGATTTCAAAAATCAACCGAACATTTCAATTTGAGCGATTATTTTAGCGCGGAGAACAATCAATCACTTCTTTACAAGTTAATGACAAGTTCAAAGTTTATTCTTCGCCAATGTTATATGTTCCTTAAAATGACGAGAAAGTTAATGCTTATTAGAGTATATTTCTTTTATTTCTTAACTTATAAAAAGAATGAATATTATTTTAATATAATAAAAATAAAAACCTACACACATGGGTAGACTTTACGAGGTGAAAATGAAACCAAAATAAATTAAGGAAAGTTTTTTTCCCTTGAACTTTTTGCACGGTTTGTAATATTAAATAATACAAAATATTTTGAATAATAATATAACAAACTAAACAATAGTGGCTTACTTCGTTATGCGTGTGACAAACTATCCGAAATCTTGCCTACGATTGTGAATTTTAATGCAATAAACCATGTTCAAATATTTTTCAAGACTTTTCGGTAATGATTTAAAACCAAATACTGATCGATGAAAACGAATGCTTGGCGAGCATAAGAGAATAAAACTTGAAAGGTCAAACATAAAATAGCTTACCTTGTTCAATTTATATTCAAGAATATTTTAAAGCATATATATGATTCTTTTTTCAGTTTAAGACAGAAAAAAAAATTAAATCACATGGCCTTCGATACAGAACCATTTTTTATGAATATAAAACTACATATGTATACAAAAGACTACCATAATATATGTACACTTTTATTTGAGTCTTTCCAATTCAAATCGTTCTAAATATTGTATTCAGAAGAAGAGGAGAATCTGAATTTTTAACGAAGTACAATCCTAAACGTATAAGGGTACTAAGCACCCTTTGACAGCAGTAAATGAGCATCTCTTTTCTGTTCTATGTATAAAATGCAGTTTAATTAAAAAGTATGAAAGCACTGTCTGCTAAAACTGGATAATTAAAATATTCAATTTTTAAGACTTGTAAAATTAAACACTATTTATTCTTCTTTTTGACCCATGTATAATCCTTAACCCTGGATTCGTAACATTGATCTATTCATATGATGTATATGATAACCCTTTGGTAAAAAGAAATCTTACAATTGACAATGACAATAATGCAATTTATCATACTGAAATTCACAAGTTGTATTAAGGAAGGTAAGTTTTATCACAATTTCTCTTCATGTAGTTAGTGTTCCAATTAGTTTCTTCTATCGGGTTCAAGTTTAAAATGTATACTTGTGAAGTTCAATGAAGTTATTTGAAAATAAATATATAGTAAAATATTTTTATTTTCATATTGGGAAAATGTATGGTAAAAATGACCAGAATACGGTACAATTTAACATGTTTTTGGCTCTAAAGGAACACCAAAAGGCTAAGTAATTTTTATCGAAAGGCCTTGATAATGATTGAGGGAAAATTTACAATAAAATATGGTTTTATTTAAGTGATAAAATTTGGTAATTTTATCAAACCCTTATCATGGCATAAAAACCATTTATTTGGTTAAGTTATTTATCAGTCTTGTAATTTTTAATAAATATGCAGAAACAAAAAATATAATTTTTAAAACCAAAATTTCCAGTATACCGTTAACATAAAAACAAAAAAATTACCAAACTAATGTTTCAAGCAACATATATTTCGGTTTTATTAACCAGAGTTACGGTTGTTTTTGTTTACCAGAATTTCCGTACAATATGGTAATTTCACCAGGGTTTTCCTTTTCCCCCTCCCATATACTGAAATGTTTGTACCTGTTTTGGTAATTTAAAAGAATAATTCTTTCCTGTTGTCAAGCACATTTAATATTTTCTCTTACAGTGAAGCATTTTAACTACCTCATTGAAAAAAATATTCGAAACTAACTATTTTTTACATTTTTTAGTAGTCTCTTTCACAAGTGTGAAAGGTCACATTGTAAACTTTAACTGTACTTACCGAAGTAACTTTTTTTCCTCTGGCCAGAGTATTAAGATAAGCGGCTAATTAGCCCTATACGTTCTCCAAAATTTTTAGTTATGATTTTTCACCTAACCATGAGTCCAACGTAAACACTCACGTCTCTCCTATGAGAAAAATGTCAACAAACATAGCACAGCTTCTTTAATCCTCTTCAAACATATCGTAGTTTCAGTGATAAATTTAATCAAAATCAATCCTATCCTTGAAGAAAACTTGCTTACAAAATTATTATTTTTTAGAGTGATAATTAGTTTTAAAGAGTTGGGCAATTGAAAACTTTTATGAATGACGAAGAGCTGTATGAATCGAAAAACTACTCATGATCGGATGTAGGACAATTAAAATTTAAGCATATATTTTGTATAATATAAAAGAAGCCTTACATAAGATTTTAATTAAGCACTAACTATTTTTTATTACATTTCAAACAACCATAATCGAAGCTACATCATAAGTAAAAACTCTAATCCCAAGAAGATAAAAATGTTTGATTTTTTAAGACAACCGGCGAACAGACTGTACGTCATCAAATATTTCAGTTCGATTAACATAATAATTTCCTCTAAGAACTGTTTTATTTATTGGGCTCAGATATCGTTTGTAATAAATTGTGCAATTATGCATTTCGAATAAATCATTTTCCCTGAACAGTTTCAGCATTCGACATTCGGTGAGCATAAATCACTGTCCTTCAACCGTTACTTCGTTGAGCAATATACGTGATAAACGATTCTTATGACAAAGCTATAAGAGAAAATGCGGCAATATCTTATCCGCAATAACTTATTCTCAACATGATTGATGCGATTTTCAGAGAAATGTGACTTTCCTCGAACATTTCAATGTACGTATAGTTACAGACAAACCGATAAATAATTGCTTTGAAATTAGCATGTCCTTTGAGATGTGACAATAACACAGTTGTAATTGACATAGACAGCATATAAACTGGAATATTATTCAAATTTATAAGTTATTTGGTATTTAACTGTCTCTGTCATTGAACAAGAAACTTCTTCTGTCAAATATGCATGCCATAATACGAATTAATAATCATCGTTAAAGGTTTGCTATTTGGATGTTCAACCAAGAAATAAGAACACTGAGAAAAAAATATGGTCAAAACTACCGGAATATGATATAATTTACAGCTTTTCTGGCTCTAGAAGAACACTAAAAGACACGGTAATTTTTTCCGAAGAGCTTTTGTAATGATTTAGGCAAAATAAACAATAAAATATAGTTTTATAATCTGTGATAAAATTTGGTAAATTTTTAAATTTTGTAATGGTGTCTTACAGCATGACATAACCTTTTATTCCCTTAAATTTAGCATTCAGTTTTGTATTTTTTACTAAAGATATCGTAATAAGAACCATAATTTTGAAAAACTGAATTTCATGCAAATCATTACTATGTGAACGGAAAAATTACCAAATAAATGATTTAAAAACGGTATTATTTTGGTTTTATTGACCAGATATTTTTTTCCAGAACTGTCATTTATGCACTAGAGTAATTTTACTAGAACTGTTTTTTCTTTCAAGTAATCACATGCTATTACATGATGAGTTAAAAAAAATTTCTGCTAAAAATATGTTTCTTTATTTAACAAGGGGAATTCATATTCCTTCAATATTCATGGAATCGTTTCTACAAAATATAGTGCTCTTCTAAACTACCTGGGTTTTTGTTATTAAGTCAAACGAAGACCCTATCTGGATTGCAAATTATATAAGCAAAAAATAAAATATTAAAAACATATTTTAATAGTTAGACAGGAAGATTTGGATGGTTGTTTCAAGTTGGCGCTAAATCGAATAATTTGGTTGATTAGTTTCAGGCCAAACATTTTTGCTTATTTGTGGAACCATTAACAACATTAATGGCATTTGGGTTGCTAGCAAATGCTTTCTTAAAATGCGCAGTGCTCAAAAATTATGTGACAGTTTAAAGTATGTAATATAGTGTAAGTAATTTATTTATCGCATAGTTGAAAAGCTTGAACTTATTCTTCAATGGCTTCTTCGTCATATGAATTAATCCTTTTTAGCAAGAAATAAGCGAATTTGATTTGTTGTGAATATCTAATAGTTATTTAGAACTGTTAAAACTTATCTATTTACAGCTAAGGTGTTTCTGCAAATTTTGGCATGAACACGATGTGGGAATTATTTATTATTAATATCCAAGTTTTTGTAGGACATCAGCACATGAAATCCATATTCTCTACTCCCTTATGGCAGTGATTTTAAACTTGTGGCCCATGGGTCACATCAAGTTCTGAAGCATCTTTGCACGTTCCAAGAATGCATAGGAAGCTTAGAGAAATGGTTGGTAAAAGCAAAGGAAGAGAACATTTATTCTCTGTTTATTCTTAATTCTCTAATGTTTCATAGTAAAGTTTCGATTAATAATTCCTTTCAGACTTATTTATTATTTGTTTAAGTTAAAATAAAGTTCAGTGACTTATTTTATTAGTTAGAAATTTTTAAGCTGTTGTTAGAAAATTTATTACGTAGGAATTGGTACAAGCATATTTTTCTAGAAACCAGCTAAAGCTTTTATGGATATCACTTTTTAAATTTTGAAAATAAGATAAATATAAATTTCATGTCATTGATTATTTCTTACTAACTTGTTATGATTATTTCTGTACATTGTTTGAATATTTATTGATTATTAAATATTATTGATTATTACATGTCTATTGGTTACTAAATTATTGATTATTATTGATTATTTATTGATTATAAATGTATAAATTTATTCTTTGTTTAGCTAAAACAGAATTTTGCTACTTATTTTATGTTAGAAAAAATTGTTTCAACTACCTTTTGAAATTTTAAGAAGTTACGCATTTTACTTATTTTTTTCATGAAAGTAGCTAATTTTCTTTTCAGATTTTGAAAAAAAAAATACATAAATATTTTTTTTCTTTTAAGTACAATTAAGTTTATTTCCTATTGACTAAATTTCCTTAGACATTTCAAAATTAACTGAGTCATTTACATTTTTAATATATTTGGATAAATATTAAACAAACTAACGAGTAAACCAAAAATATTGCTTTCAGCTAATAATATATATAGTTTAACATAGGAGAACAGATAAGCTAAACTGTTTAGCATGTAATGTTTGAGAATATAAGTCAGAAGAATAATACGTTTCTTAAGGTAAAAATAATTGTTTGTGTATGCAATGTATGCTAATTTCAAAGCAAGAAATTTTGTGAAATTTTTGTTTAAAAGTGGTTTTGACTTTTTACGAAAATATTTCATATTTATAAAATTGAAAAAAAAGTTGTTTTTTCATTTATAACTCTAGAAGTACATTACTTAAATACTATTTTTTTCAACCGGTCTATCCCATGCATTTTTAAGCTAGAAGCTGATAATTAAAATTTGCGTTTAAGAGTAAGTAAAATGTTGCTCTGAAAATAAAATATATTTTCTTAAGAACTCTAAATACAAAATTTTTTAAAACAAATTTTCATCTATTGCTGCTTAATTTAAATCAACACTTTGCTGTGAACAAAGACTTTATTGGAGCACAAGATATGACGAGAATATTGTAGTTAATACATCTAAATGTATTTTGAATTTATTTATTTCAAAAGATTGATAAGCAAGAGGGTCCATTCATCTTAAATAGAAACTTATAATTATTTTTGGAAAGCACTTTATGCGATATCAATCGTTAGAAAGCGTTTCAATCTGTCCACCTGTCAAATTGTGCAAAACTGCATGGGTATTTAAGTATGGCCTGTAAGGTTAAAACATACGTATTATACACCTTAAAAGTATTAAAAAAATAATAATTATTGTTCTTAATAGTCTAATAGTAAAACGCAGGGAGTTGATGACTCAGTATTTACTTATCTATATCGGCGAATTAATTGTATGAAAAATCAAGGAATTTAAGACCATAGCTCAGTACAAACTTCAAAAGTTCAAATTGATTGTTGTATGTAGTTACTCGCCGTATTTTCAACTGCTGCTTAAAAACTACACTGTATCTATTTACGGATACTTTTGTTTTATTGTGATATGATATCTATCTTTGTATTATATCTGTTCCATAAAGTAAGCGCAGATTTCTTTTTTTTTAATTTTGAACCTCGATATTACTAACAACCCTATTTAATGAGCTAAAATTTCGACTCATATTCACTAATTCATTAAAAAATCTAACTCTACTTGAATATTTTTAATATAATATGATTTTATATTGTAAAAATAAATGTATGACTAGTATCAATCCAATATTACAAATCGAAAGAAACATTAATCCAATTTAACAGAATGCCATAAAAAACCTGACTCAAAACTATCTTCTTAAAGTACTTCCTTAAAAACATTGCAATTTTGTATCGACATATTTTAAAGCTGACAATAATTATTATGTTGACAGGCTACAAGTATACACATGAACAAACTTTTTATATGTTTGACATTAAATTTTATCTGGCAGAAAAAAAACTAATTGTCTTATCCATCATTTATCCTTTTTTGTCATTTTTTGTAACAAAAATACTGTAAAGACATTACGAATTTTAATAACAATCATTCCATGACAGACTTTAAATAAAATCAATTTCTTTTTATCAAAGCTTACAATACATTAAAACATTTAGAAAAAAATGATGCAGTTTGTAGAAGTAACATACTTTATCCCTTTTGACGGCCATGCTTTGTTCGATAGAGTCAAGTTAAATACCAAGCTGTCGATCCAATTAAAGTAAAATTGAAACATGTCCTTTAGCTTATACAGTAACAACATGCTCCCGAAATAAACAAAAATAAAAAAGAAATGAAATTCAATTACCGAGAAACGTAATCCTATCTGCCGTCTTCTCTTGGTTAACAAAAAAAGAAGTTGATAAGAAAGGATTAAACTTCTTTCCCAAGGCTCTTATAATAGAGACAAGAGTTAAAAAAATGTTCTAAACTAACATCACTTTTGAGGAATTGGATCGCAAATAAAATTTTTTTATGAATCGTTGAAGAAAGTTACTGCTCAATTTGATGCGATAATGTCTGAAGTGTTATATATGAAAAAGTATAGATGCAAAAAAAATAATGTTGAATAATATGGAAAAATATAAAAAAATAACTCAATATAAAAAAAGGATTAAACATTATTCCGATGGCTGTTGTAATAGAGTCAAGAGTTAAAAAAATGTTCCACGCTAAAATTACAGTTGAAGATTTGTATCGTACATAAAATTTCTTTATGAATGGTTTAGGAAGGTTTCAGCTCAATTTGATGCGATAATGTATGAAGTGTTATACATGAAAAAGAGCGAAATCAAATCGAAGTAATGTAGAAAAATGTGGAAAATAGTTTAAAAACTATGCAATTAAAAAAAATATTTCCCCAAGGCTATTGTAATAGAGTGGAGTGTAAAAAATTGTTCCAAGGTAACACAACTTTTGATGATTTAGATTGTAAATATTAAAAAAAATATGTAATTGGTTTAGGAAAACTTCTGCTCCGTTTGATGCGATAATGTCTGAAATGTCATACATGGAGAAGTAGGTGTGAAACTTTGTTGAATAATATGCAGAAAAAAAATCTGAAAACTTCGCAATATAAAAAAAAAAGATTAAACTTTTCATCCAATGATGTTATAATAGAGACAAGAGTAAAAAAATGTTCTAAACTAATAATATATAGTTTTTTAAAATTTTGATAGCAAATAAGATGTCTTTGTGAATGGTTTAGGAAAACTTCTGATCATAATAGGTGAACAAACAACAAAAACTCCCTTATAGAAGAGAGGATTAAATTTCTTTCATTTGGCTGTGACAAGAATAAAACAAAAATGTTCCAAAATAAGATCCCTTTTGAGGAATTGAATCATAAATAAAATTTCTTTATGAATCATTTAGGAAATCTACTGCTTAATGGGGTGTGCTAATGCTTAATGGATCTCGATCTAGTTATAGAACTGGTGTCTAGTTACAATGAATTGATAATGCGACTCTCTTTCATAGCCCAAAGACCTAATCGCGAAGTGAAAAAATGTACTGTAGCACAGTTTAACAAGGACCAATAACACACACTCTCAGTTCCCACACGGACGGCTAAAGTTATCAATCCGCTTACAAACTATCCACTTACAAACATCACATCAAGCCAGTGATGATGCCTGACTGTGATGTACAACTAGGAACCGTGTCTTTACCATCAGCCCAAAGTTGGACAAAGATGGTTTTGATCAGAGCCAACAGATAGCTGAGAATTGCAACAATTACGCCATTTTCCGAATAAATGTTTCAATTATTACGCAACATAAATTTTTAAAAAAATTTATGAAAATTGATTTAATACTATTCAGATATATAGAAAAGCGAATCAAAAACCTGAATAAATAAAATAAGCAAAAGCATTCTTGATATTAGGATGCTTGCACAAATGGCTGTAAAGTTATAAGGAAAGACACACAAGCACACAGACAAATAGAACTCTTCTATATCTTATTAGATTAAGGCTCAACTTATCTTGCATAACTAAATTATACTTCACTTAACATAAAACTATTTTGAATGACTGCTGACTTTGTCTGCTTGCATTAACTAAACTCATGTTGGGAAATATTCCTTAAAATTTCTAATTCTGATTACTCTTGTTAGTTACGAATATTTACCCAGTGAAGTATTCAATCTAACTTGAAAACGTTTTGGAAGATTTCCATGCCCTTTGTAAATACACATAAATATTTACAGTTATCAATATCCCAACTCGCCATACAAATACCGTTGCAAATACACCAGTTCTGCTAATGTGAAATTTAAATATTAAAAAAAAACCCAATTAAATCTTTTCGGGTTAGCATTTGTATATTTATAAAATATAATTCTAATTCTTTTAAGTTCTGCTATTTATTATTGCATTTGAAGTCTTACAAAGATTGTCCTTCATGCTTTGCAGGTTATTTACAGGTTACTTAGCAGGTAATAGATTTCTTCAATATCCAACCCACAAACAATGTTACTAACATCAAATAACTAAAAAAAAACGATTTTCTTTTATTTAAACATTCAATATTTCCATACCTAAGCAGCTCTCTCGGTGACAAATGTTAAAGCATTAAATGATTTGTGTTTTTATTCGTTTTTAACAAGCAAATCATGTAAGTCATACACAATAAGCATGAAAGAATAAGTTACCTAATACAGCACAAATTAATAAAAAGTAGCTTTTCATTTTTTTGTAGTGAAGATCATAAATTTATCCTAAAATAGTTTTTTTTTAATGTGTTCTATAAATTTGTCGAGTAATAAATCAGCCGTCTTAATCTTTTAAGAACTTTATTTGCAAGATTTTGTTCATACATAATGCGAAAATTAAGGCATGATAAATCTGATCATGATCAATTCTGGGGTTGTACTATTTTGCATAATTTCTTTCGGTGATAACATTAAACGCGTTTTATAATAATAGAAAAATACATTACCATTTGATGTTATAAAATTCCATTTCCATACAGACGGCTGTTTGATAAACGAAAATATTATGACATAACTGAATTATTGAACTATATATTACTATATTTATACTACATTCGACTCTATACAATCTTGAAATTGAATACTATATACTATATTAAACTGAATTGTTATTTGTATGCATGTTATCAAGACTAAACCAGTTTCAACTTTTGCTTTAAAACAATAGCTCTAATACTGACCTAACCATTAACTGTATTAAAATATTTAATGTGGCTGCCAGTTGAACTAATTAAGAAAATATGGATGGTCGGTCAGCATATGTATCGCTTAACCATAACACGCCCCCCTCTGAGGACATTCAGGTATTACCAGTTACCCAGTGTAGCATATGAGCTTCTCTAAATCAGTACGGTAGACCAAGCGGCACATGATTCCAAACCACGCATGACAAATAGCAACACAAATCACATCAGCAGGCAGAGACCAGAGGCGACCGATACGGTTAAAGTTCCGGATCCAAAGCCACAGGGCAGCAGTGCCACGCCCGCTGTAGGCCAGTAGGCACTCAACATATTAATGACGGTCAACATATGCAATAATGCGCGGTCAGCATATTAATGACGAAAAGTTTGAAAAGAATAGTGAAGATATGTAACGTTTGAAGCAGTTTAGTGAAAAGTAAAATAACAGTGCAGTTGTGGTAACTTAGTGGGTAGATAATCCGGACACCTACTCCGGAAACACTTACCGAAAACATCAGGTATTCGAGCTCGAAAAATCCGTAGAATCCATAAAGTCCTGAGAACAGTCACTGAGCAGTACTGTTAATACAGGGATTCAGAGAAAATTCCCTTCCCTTTCAGATCTATTGTGTCTATATTGAGGAGGTCGCCTCACAAATGAGTGATGTCGCCATCTATAAACAGGGCTCTGAGATAAGAAGTACTTCGGAAGGTGTAAAAGTTGCATCTTCCTGTTTTAGTTTACAAAGACCACTGGCTGTCGAGCTTTGCTTATCCAAGTGTCATTAGAAGCAACAACAACGAGATAACAGTGAAGGGGAGTCTGGTATCAAAGCATTACGCTATTTATTTTTAAGTAAAACTATTAAAGTACTTTTAAACCTGATTACCATAAAAGCACGAGAAATAAATTTATCTCCCAACGTTTTGTGTGCAATATGATTAATGCCTCTGAAAAGATAATAAATTATATAATCGACGAATTTAGTGAGCATTAAAGGTATTTAATATAAAAGGATTTTAAAGAATTTAATTTCTCAGTCTTTATTAAATGTCTAAATTTGTCACGGCTACAATCGCATTATATAACAGCTCTCATAGATAAAAAACCATTCGAAAAGTTAAAATAGAAATTATTTTTACTACACAATTAGTGATGCCACTTATAATTGCTAAATAATGTTCACTTGTAATAACTTAATAGCATTTTGTACTTGTTCTGCTTAAGAGCTGTAACGGTAACTTTGATCGCTCTACTAATAGCATGTAATTAGCTTTCCCCAACCATTCTAACTTGTTTTGACTACGTATTGAGTAGTTAATAAAGAAACTTATTCATTGTATTAAATATCTCCCTTCCCTAAGAGAATAATTTACCAAATACTTTTCTTTTCTTTTCATTTCTTTTAAGAAAGAATCCGCAAATTCAAATAAATAGTTATAACCTTCAATTTCACCTTTACGATATAACAATATAATAAATATATGAATCTTTCAAGACGATGATTTTTAAATTTAAAAACAGCAAGAAACGTGATTTTGTACACATCTTTGAATTCTATGTATTTATTGTTTATAAAAGTAAATGAAAGCAAGAATGTTTATATCTGCATTGAGAAAAAGAAGTATAGTTGAAACAGCCAGAATATAGTACAATTTACTGTTTTTTCTTTATAAGAACATCAAAAGGCTCGGCAATTTTTACCGAAACACTTGGGTGAAATTAGCAACATAATATGGTTTGAGAATGTGTGATGAAATCTGATAAATGTAACAAAATTCTGTAATTCTTCCGTGATATTTTAGAACATGGCAAAAAAACAGTCGTTTAAATTTACTTTTCAATTTCGTATTTTTTACTAAATGTGTGGTTATAAGAACTATAATTTTAAAAAGCAGAATATCCGGTAAATCGATGTCGTATGAATGGAAAAATTACTAAATGAAAAGTTTAAATACCGTATGATTCAGTTTTAATGACCAGAATTATGTTTTTGTTACCGGAAGTCTCATTGCCATACAATACTGTAATTTTAAGAAAATTTTATTGATATTGATAAACTAGGAAGTGATATGACTGATACACAACTGAATGAAATACAGAAGAGTTCGAAAAAAAATAATTTTTTGGCACTGCAAATTTTCTTACTACAAAGATATCCCTTTACTTCTAAACTTAGATCAGTATTAAAATGAACTTCTTTACTTCTTAAATTACAAAGATACTTCACAAATATTGTCGATTCATGCTTAAAGTTAATTGCTTCTTTTTTTTCTAAGCAGAAAAATAATTTAATTCTCAAAGATTAGTTTGGGTTTTAATCCGAATTCCGAAAATAAGCTATCATAGTTTTAAGACCAATTTAAACTTAGCAATAAGTAAAAAAAATTTTAACTAGATTATTAAGTGAAATTGCAGATCAGCTTACATTAATTCTTCGCATTCAGTTTTAAGTTTTATTTACTATCTTCCCACGCCATCTAACATTGAGATTAAGTTAATATTTAATTTATTTTCGCAAAATATAGATAAAAGAAATTTTAATCTTCTTTCACTAATCTTCTTCCGATATAAACTTTAATATTTTGAATAGCATTTTATTGTGCAAGATTTTCGTATAAGCAATGTATTACAATAAAATAATAAAAAAGTCTACTAATATTCTAGTTTTGCCAGCTCATAAATCATTTTAAACTTCACGTTATATTTTATAATTATAAGTTTTGACGCTTAAATAGTGTATCCCAGCAGACCATGTTAATATCATTTTACATAATCGAGTTATTTAATTTTAAAATATTCCAGGATATTTTCTGGAGAATAAGAAATTTTACAGAACACCTGTTTTTTTTTGTGTAGATTTATTTTATTTTTTTATAGAAGTTTTTTTTATGATAGCCATGAAAGTTTCAAGAGTGGATCAAATTTTTGCAAAATTTATGTAACTTTCAATATCTGCACATTTTTAAACTCTTAAGCTTTCATTTCACTCTGTGTAGGCTCAAAATATATGAAAAAAGTTAATTATTATATTTTTAACGTTATTTAAGGGAAAAATTTGTTCTCATAAATAAATAATAAAAATTATATGAAAAATTAATTGCAAATAATTTTAATTGAAATAATTTAATTATAAAACTAAATTATATATACACACACACACACACATATACATATATATATATATATATATACATATACANTGAAAAATCGAATATATATATATATATATATATATATATATTATATGATATATTCAAAAAAAGTTGTAATGAAAAAATAAATGCTGGGCTTTAATCTACTGCTTGAGCATATCATTAATTTTAGTTATGCAAGGAAAAAAAAAGAAGTCAAAAGGATAATGGATTTGTCTTGAATTAGTAATCAAATAGAATTTCCAACAATTTAAATGACAGATTGATCTTTCATTTCCATATTAGAAGATAATTTATTACTGCATTTTCTTTTTTTGCCAAAAAAATAACTTTATTTCTCTGCCGCACGAAGACGCGTTTTTTTTTTTGCTGCTTAAAATAAGTAAACGTAACATTTCCAATTTAAAGTTGCATCTTTTTTCCGTGGATCTTTCCCCCTACTTTTCAGTCGCAGTGTTGACCTTTTAGAATAGTCACCTAAATCACCAGACTTCACCATAATCGAAAATAAATGGATTCCTAGGATATAGAAGTTTACAGATATGGCCAATAATTTTTGACTAGTAGCGATCAGAAAAAGGTGAATAAAATATTTGGGATAAAGTAAACTAGAATTACTTCCAAAATTTATTCCAAACCATGCCTTACGGAATATTAGAATCTACTTAAAATAAGGGTCGCTTTACACTTTACTAATTAAACATTTTTTTGCTTTTTTTTTCAATTAATAAATTCAATGAATTTCGATAATATTTAATTTTCAGTCAATATTTATAAATATTTGAATTCTATCACTATTGATATACTAGTAATAAATAATATTGTATTAACATATCATATATAATATTTTATTAATATATCATATAAAATATCATATTAATATATCATATATAATATGTTATTGATAATATGATATATTAAAACAAAACTCAGAGGCGCGACAGTAGCTAGAGAGCCAAGGCCTCAGTTTTCTTGACCTTGGGCTCTGAGGTGCAAAAACAGGTTTTCCGGTTGGGTGGTCAGCCATACGCGGAAAATCCAGTATTTATTCCAAAACACGCTTGGTTGTCATTTTATCGACCAACTTAAGGAATGAAAGGCTGGGTCAACCTTGCTAGGCCCGTAGATCGAACCCTCGACCTGCGGCACGAGAGCTCGAAACACTACCACTTTACCACCGAGAGTCATATGCAATAAATATTACTGTATTAACGTATCATACTAACATGATGTTATAAATAATAATATAATTAATAAATTCAATTAGCTTTCAATGAAGAATGAAAAAGTTCCTTTCACTTTAATGCTATAAGGTACTAAAAAAAGTCCGTTAAACATTACATATTTCAAAATAAATTACTTTTACTAATTTTAATTTAAAACATCACATTATACATTTGAAAAAATTCAGCACGAATTATCTAATGATAAAATTTTTTAGATATTCTAAAATAGTATATTCTTTATATTTGTGTAGCACAGTGTGAATTATATAAATTTACACCTTCTCAACAAAATCGAAAACTTCACTTTCGGTATTAGGTTCACTTCATTTACTTTTCTTTAGGTTTTAGCACATGTACCTTGAAGGCATTAGATGAGAAAGCTCCCATTTAAAGGGTTCTTCGATAACGGACCATTAATCGGATCCTTTTCCTTTCTCTTTACTTCTTGCTTTATTTCTTCACTTTCTTGCACCCGACGTTATCCTTTTCTCTTTCAGCGGGAAAACATCACAAGACTTTTCCCTCTGTCCAGACAGAAGCAGCAAAAGGAGTTATCCTGTAGGCGCCAGATGCTCTCCCAGACGGGGATAATCCACAAAGTGAGGAAGTCACATAAACAGCTTAACTTTTAATTAAACTAACACACATTTATAAATGGTTTCAAAAAGGGATTGTTTGTGTTTACGTTTCATGTGCGCCCTTTAAACACTGTTTCTTTTCGAAAACCATTTTATTAAATGGTGTAAAATCATATGAAGTTTTTGGAATTCAGCAATTTGTTAATGCTTAGACTATAAACTTAATGTAATGATTTCTCAAATCAAAAATGTCAAATTAAAACATCTCGTTGGTAGGTATTGTTCCTTTTAAAAAGCTAAGATGTTTAAGAGGTTATTTTGAAGTGCTATTGTTGATTTTAGGTTTATTTGAAATTGAGTTAAAAAAATAACCTTAAAAATTCAACCTCATTAAAATTATAATCAATGTGTACGATATTATTTTATTGACACTTGAGGTTGCTTTGAGGTTCATAAGAGTCTACCGTAAAGCAATCTGCTTATATGTTGCGATATTTTTCTTACACTTTAAGCAAATAAGTATATTTGAGGTGTGAGTGATTTTCCTCGATTCCTATTGTTGAAGTTGATTTTATGTGGTATAAATGAGGTCAAAATTGAGGTTCATTGATAATAAGGAAAACTTAGTCTTATTCCTCATTTACCTATCGGCCCTCATCCACCTCCATCATCTACATCTACACTCATCTTAAACATTTGGTGCTAAACACAGCCTCAAGTTTATTTTTATACCCATGTCAACCACAAAACAAACTCAAAAACAAATGATTTTTTGTAAAAGATATATCGATAATTCCAAAATCCATTTAAATAATGTTTGTTGTATTGAAACATTTAAGCCTATTTTACGTTAATATTCTTATATCTTTAAAATATTCTCAAATCTTAAAATCATGACAGTCGAAAGTTCTGTGCCAAAGCCAAAGATTTTTAGCCAAAGATTTAAGGAAATATAAATTTACTATTCATATTTCTCGTTTTTATTCCGTCTATCTACATTTTTGAAATTTATTAGAGAATAATTTGAAACTAACTGTAGCCATACAATACATAACACAAGTTTAGTCTAAATTAATCATGTAGTCTTAAAGAATGTAAATTTTCTTGTATATGACGTACAGAGACTATGTACAAACCTGAAAAATATATACAATCATCAAGCTACATCAAGTCATGAAGTTCGTGATAGAAATGTTCAATTATTGCTCCCGTTTACCCGACTCACATTCAATTGGTTATCAAGATAAAACCATACGTTTGATGGCATGTATCTCACAATATCCGTTCCAGCAGTTGGAATATAATTTTTGCAGTTGTAGGCATTGGGAGTACAAATACGTCACAAATACGTAACACAAGTTTAGCTTAAATTGATTATCTTGTTTGAAGATATTGTGCATGACGTACAAAGAATGAATATATACATGAGAAATATATACAATGATCAAACTTCTGGTACATGATAAAACTGTTTAATGGATGTCCCCAAGATCCCATTCTATTGGTAAATAACATAAAACCATACATTCAACATGTATTAAACAATAACATGTATCTAACAATATCCGTCACAGCAAATGGAATATAATACATATTGTTGTTTGCATCGGGAGTACATAAACATATAAAACATAAAGTTTATGCATTCCTAGCCTATGTTGTTGTTTCTAATGCGAGTTACTAAAATCAGCAAATCTGCTAGGTGAAACTAAGCGAATTTAAAGCAGAGGGTGCGTTTCTTGTTTTTCAGTGGCGCCATCGATGGCCAAAAATACGACTTCGACCAAACACTCGTCACAGCCCTTTCATAGGGCGGACCCATTCATTCATCCAGTGATCGTAATTTTAACCTAAACCAGAAAACGATCAATGTCCAATTCAGTACACATATAGACATAATTTGCGATAAGAACCAATGTTTTTGTGACCCGACAAATTTAACGTGCATCACTTACCATTTACTACACGGGGAGTCTTCGGCTGGCGGGAATCAAACTCATGACCTTTTGCACATGGACCGACGCCCTATTAAAACTCTATCGCGGTCCTTTCCTAACATATTAAGGACTACATTTATTACTGTAGAAACACATAAATACAAATATAAATTTGAGTAAGTGGAAAGAATTGGATTAACATTGAGAAGTGTGTTGCGTGATTATAGGGGCTTTGTCCGAACATTTATTTACCAGAAGCTGATGAATTTATATATCTCTAATGTATATCTTTAATATTTGTACGTCATATAGGGGAGAGTCGGGTAGCACCGCCCACTTAAGGAGTATTGCTTATATTTCTGTATAATATAGAGTAATAATCAATATTTTTGTATATTTCTATTGTTTTATCATCTAATTAAATAATGCAAAAAGAATAAACCAAAAAAAGAATAGTTTAACTTAAAAAAATAGAAATTAAAAAAAACAAACATGTTTTTCAGCTCTTTTCAAAATTTCACAAAAATTATGTTTTTAGACTGTTTTTTCAGGTGTAAATGAAAATGACCAATGTATTGACAATAGATAAACCTCATTTATCATTTTCATCACAAATACTTGAGTATTACTTGAGTATATCAAATACTTGAGTATATCACAAATATTTTATCATAAATACTTGAAACTTTGAAAATAATCTTTTTTTAATATAACAATTAGTGTCCGATGACCCGCATTGACTTGAAAAAAATATTCTATACATATGAAATTGACAGTGGGCGGGGGTACCCGACACTCCCCAACTAGTAAATAAATAGCCCGATGTATCTAGAGGAAACATTTAGGCCAAACTTGGATAATAAATAAAATAATTGTTAATTTTTTTAAAATTATATTTAAGATCATTTTAAATATTTATTATATACAAGAGTAAAAATATTAAAATAAGATCTTTATATTGTCATAAATTATTTTACTTTGTTGTAAATACTTAGATCACGGGGAAATGTTTTAATAATGCACCAGGTTATCAAGCAAGAAAAACATACGCGAAAAAAAATGTTCCGATTTAATTACAGTACTGCTTGGTAATGATATTTCTGGTAAGGAAAAAGACATAATTCTGGTATTAAGAATTAAAATATAACTATTTACCACTTCATGTGCTAATGATTTACGAGAAATTCTGGTTTTCGAAATTAAAGTTCGTATTAAGACGCATTTAGTAAAAAATGAAAAAACGAAAAATAAATAATCAAAAAAAAAAAAAAAAGGTTTGCNAAAAAAAAAAAAAAAAAAAAAAAAAAAAAAAAAAAAAAAAAAAAAGGTTTGCATGCCATACTTGACAACATCATGATGAAATTACCAAACATTATCATATTTACGAGATTTCATCATATATTTTTAAACCATATTTTACTGTGAATTTTGCCAAAATGATTACCAAAGCGCTTCGGAAATTAGTTTACGTTATTCTGCTAGTTTAAACCACATATATTTACTAAATGCATCTTTTTCGAAAAATGTTATAACATTTTCTACACTAAATATTTATGACTTGAAACTATTGAAACTGCTGAAAACTATTATAGACTCATAAAAAAATTAAATGTAATTACCTAACACTCATTTCTCAAATTAATCAATTTCATGTTTATTTTGATAATTTGATAAATTCTGCCAAAGACTTGAGAAAGGGAAATAAAAGTATTAAGAAAATTAGTTTTAATTAGTTGACAATGAATTAATTGAATTAAAATAATTCCTTTCGCTTCCATTGTGTTATCAAGTTGTCATTAAAAAACTTAAGAAGTAATGCACTTTACAAAATAATCCAACCACAGAATAATTGATTTATTAATTTATGTTAATAATGAATTTGGAAGTATGAAACATAAACAAATTTCGGAGAGCTTGTTATGTTCTTTTGAGATAATTGAATCGAAATATTTTCCCTTTATTTCATTCTTTTTCAAAAGTATACAGTCAGTTTTAGCAAAATTGAATTAATGTCTTAGTAATTCAATAAGGTTGTCAGGTAAAGGGTACAACTATGAAAAAGACAATTAATTTACAAATATTAGCAAAAGCATATAATTAATATCTTGACTTTCCAATAACCAGAATTTTAATTAAATTTTATTTTAGGGTAACATTTTTAAAATATAATCCGTTATTGTTATTTTTTTTCTTTGAAGGAAAAATAAGTACATTAAAATAGGCAGTTTTACTTTTTTCGACTTAACAACTTGCAAACAACTTTTTTTTCCCAATGAAATATAAATATGTGAAGCATACCAAGATGTATGATAATTAAATCATTCATTTGGTATTTTTCCGTTAGTGGGGTAACGGTTTACCAAAAATTCAGGTTTCGAAATTATAATTATTACCATATATTTAGTAAAAAATTCCATACTGAAGGGTGAATTTAATCGAGTAAATAGTTTTTATGCCTAGCTCAAAGGTTTCATTGTAAAATTACTAAATTTTAACATTTTTATCAAATTTTATCACATCATATAAAAATTATATTTTATTATCCGTTTTACCAAATTGTTTATCAAAGTGCTTCTTTGAAAATCACCGAGCTTTTTGGTATGTCCATAAAGCCAGAAGCACAGTAAATGTTACCGTTTTCTGGTACTTTCGACCAGTGTTCCACAACCCCCGGTCTGCGGTCCGGTACCTGTCCGTGAATCAAATGGTACCGGGCCACACATTTTATTGAAACTGAATTTAAATTCCTAGGTTTATAACCAAAATTAAAAATATTTGAGTCCCATTAAAATTTTATTAATTTAAATAAAGGGCCCCCGAAGGTAGTGACGCAAATTTTTTAATGTTTTAAAAAGTAAAAAAAAAAAGAACGAAAACCACCGCAACTGTTTTCTCTTTCAATTAGTTTTAATAAACAAAATCAATCATCATAACTGTAAATATCATAAATAAAAGACGAAAGCACGGCCCGAAATTTACATTGGAACTAATGAAGAACTTTGTCTTCTCTGTCTATCGTAATTCATTGATTTAACGTTCCAGTAAAGTTAAAATGTTAAATCATTTTATATTTATTTTTTTGTGTAACTGTATTGCAATTTTAAATACAATTAAATTAAAATTAATGAATCAAAATAATGTTAAGGTATCCGACTACCTTAAAAAAGAGGATTTTCACAAAAAATCACTTTTTTATTTTATTGCTTTATAATAATGCCCGATTTTTCTAGTTTTAAAAACTATTTTGTTTTTGAATGCACGTCAAGCAGAACTTTAGTTATAGCTATTTTAGTTAGTAGGTAGTAGATAATAGTAGTAGGTAATAGTTTCGGTTCCATTTCTATTTGTGTGTTTATTTTTCTTAGATATTTAATTTTTAAAAGCTCTTAAACTCACGGCTAATAATCTGAATTATATTTTAATTAGATTTTACGTTTCGTGGTTACTGTTTGTGGGTAACATGAAAAGTTAGCATATTTTCTGATAGTTTGTTTACATTTGAAGCGTACTTTCTATATCTTGATTTTGATTTGTTTTGAAGAAATTTATTGATTTCTTTCAAAAAAATTTGTTATTTATTTTGATGAATTTATTGAAATGGGTAAAGGACGTACTTCTCGATCTAAGAAACGTAAATATTACGGTAATCAACATGCCACCAAAAGCGATGATTTGAGTAAAGTTGATTATACCATTTATTCAAAATTGTGTAAAGCAGATGAATCTATTACTTCAAGCTCTTCAAAATTATCGATTTCTATGGATGTCAATAAAGAACTGATGCCTTTGGATAAAAACAATCTGTGTGGCAATCGAATAATTGATATTGAGATCCTGATGGTGATATTAGCTTCATTATGTTGTCCGGTTTGCTATGATAACAAATTGCATTTAGAAGAAAATTCTAGATTTGAGCTATTATAAATATTATAAAAAATATTTTTTACTTCTAATTATTAATAAAAACTATATTTAGACATATATATTAAAGTGTGAAAATACAGTAAGATGGTTGTTTAATAAAAAATTGTTCCTGTGTTAAATGCTTTATAAGTAGTAGACTTTTGATGTTATTCACTAAATACTTTAAAATATCGCTAAATAATACGTTAAAATATCGCTACGTTAAATAAAACTAAGAAAATGTGTGAAGGAATGTGCCCCCTATAAAATATAATAACTTCCTACTGACAAACATTCATAGTTTTTAGAAAAAATGTAATTATAAACTTTAATTGTGTTTTTCTCAAAATGACAATTTTGCTGTTTTTTGTCTACGGAAAACAAGATAACTCAACTAATTATAATAAATTTGTCTTCAAACTTTCAGAGATTGTTTCTTGTATTGGTGGTTATGTAACAGACCTCCAGAATTCAGATAACTGTATTATTTTTTGTTTTATGAGATATTTTGCAGTAGATAATGTGAAGAAAATGTGAAAAAAAATGGAAAAATATGCTTAACACTCCATAAATTTTTTTAATTTCATGCTATCATTTAAGTTGAGGTTCATAACACTTCAGAGGGTTATACGAAACGGCTCAAAAAGTTTGATAGCTGCATGTACAATAGTTTTTTGTGTAGAGTGTTTTCCGTTAATGAGTTATTTTCATTAAAATTATCTAAAAAATACTCTTTAAACAAAAAATTTCCTGTATATTAAAATTTTCTCTATTAAATATGTTTATTTAAATTAATATACAATATAAATTGCAATAATGTTGTGAAAAATATTTATTTTTCAAAAATTTTGTCCCGAAGGTAGTCGGATACCTTAAATAAAAACAATCAACGTCCCCCTCCCCAGTGGGCAGCCGTAAAATTATCGAACGTTGACATGTCCGCGGTGATAAAAAGATTGGGTAACTGCTTTAGACTATGCTTTTTTTTTCCTCAGTATAGATCAAAAGTTATTAAGGAACTTTTTTTTGTTATTTTACTCTACTATTGTTATTTTTGTTATTGTACCTACAATTGAGTACTACATAACTTTACTTACTTCCCCTTATCAAATATGAAGTTAACCCTGTCAGAAAAATAGTATCAAAATATTTTCCCTGAAAAAGCGGATTCTATTGAAACTTAATCTGGTATGTCAGAAAAAGTTTCGTCTTTCCGTTCCGTAAGAAGAAATCTTTTGACGGATGTTGGGAATCATCGGACACACGCTTTGTTTAGTTTCGTCTTTTAAGATTACAAATACAGACCAGTCTAACTGAAATATTTGTTTTCTAAATAGAAAAAGAGAATTTTATTTACGTAAAAAGAATCCTATTTTTTATATAAATTCCATTTAAAGTGCAAAGAAATATTTTATCTAAATATGTGTAGCATAAAATATTCCTTTTTTTTTGCCTGTAACAAAACAACGTAACTATTTTTCAAACATATTTTGAGATCTCTTTAATCTTAACACACTACTGAATGTATCGCCTTACCTAACTTTAAGAAACGTAAATATTTTCTCTTTCACTCAAAAGAGAAAATACTTCTGCAAACAGTAATAAGAACAGATTTGTGATTGAAAAGTAATAATATTCTTCTTTTTAGAAATTAACAACAAATTAAAAATCGTTAGAAAGCTTTTATTATTGACATGGCCCATGACAACTTACGTAAATTCATAGTGAAAATTTTATACCACTATCTTTGAATAATAGTAGGTTGCGCAAGTTTTAAATAAAAGAATATTTAAAAATTTACAAGGTGATTTATACATATAAACGATATCATATAAAGAACTTATTTGGATAATTTATTCTTTAAAAAAATTTTGCTAGATAGAAGTTGGAAAACTGGATTCAAAAACTATATCCATTTTCTATGTAGTATCAATTTTGAGCTGGGTCCATTTTTTGAAATACGCCTTTTGAGCCATGTTCATTTTCATAAACATGTTTTTTAAGCTGTTTTTGGAATAAAAACCCACCACTGTAACATTAAATGATACCTTTGAATCTAATGTAATATCACTTTTTTGTTACCGTAATCAGGAATAGCTAGCTTTGCTGATTTGAGATATTTTCACTATGTCAACACCACTTTTATTGCAGTCCGTATGTCAGTTATTTTTTTATTTTGAATACCATTGATTAATTAATAACATTGTCCCGTTATTACCATTTAATAAAATAAAATTTTCATTAATTTGAAATTTGCCTGACTTCTTCGTTTTGTTAGATGATTTTCACATAGTTTGACCAAAAATAGCAAAATCATACAAATTCATTTAAATCTTATGACAGGGTTGATATTTAGCTGCATGTAAACATTGGAATAGATAGAAGTCATTGCTTATTTTGATTGATATCCTTTTAAAAATATATTCTATAATTTTTAAATTTTCACGAATGCACTCTTAAGCAACTTAAGAAGACATTATAGAACTCTTGAAAAATAAATTCAACAAAGATCGTGCTTTATTTCGTCCGAATTATTCAATCAGTTCTTAGCTGCATCTACTGAAACTATTATTGGCGAGCATTAATGCGGCTTCAGTAAAAGAATATCAATAACGAAAAATATGTTTAACCTGTAACAAATAACGGAAAAGACTAGAGAAGTTGACATTATGACACGCTATTGTTTATAGACTTCAAAACAGCTTATGACTCAATAAATAGAGAGTTACTCATACGGGCAATATACCTGAGAAGCTTATTAAGCTGGTCGCAATCACTTTAAATGAAACTAAACTTAGAGTCAAGGTACAGAACAGCCTTTCAGAATCTGCCGTCCTCAGACAGGGAGGGCACTGGCTTGTCTATTCTTAAACCTTATTCTTCAAAAGATTTATAAAGATTCTTCAATTAACACCAATTTTCTATTAAACTGAGAAAATGTGTGCATTGACAGATGAAAATGCTATTAACAGGGTGCACCCCAGGGGGGTTAATTTCACCTATTTCGGCTCGGAATTGATAGCAATTAATGACGCAACGCTAGAAGAACAGCTGGTAACAGATGATTTAATGGAATACACAAATATTTAAAATCTAGTTTTATCAGCAGGAAAAGGAAATTGCTGCTCTATGGAAGTTTTGATCAGCCCCTTAGTTACATACGCTACTGAAGCGAGGGCAATGACTGAAAGTGATAAGAAGGTCTTAGCTTAGTTTAAGCCTAGAAGTTTTATTTAGTGTTTTCCAAAGAGATATACAGTGAAGTATTTAGGGAGGTGTAAAGTGTAATGATTGTTGGAGAAAAGAACAAATTCAGAACTTTTTAGGATCTTCAAAGAATTATCTAATAGTAAAATTTATATCGATTCAAAGACTAAAATGGGCTGGACACCTACCTAGAATGAATGATGACCGGGCCGCCAAAAAGATCTTCGACTCAAAACGATCTAGAGCCCGAAAAAGGTGAAAATCGAGGATCTGATGGATCGACTGCCCAGAAACAGATTTAATAATTCTCAAAGTTAAGTTCGAAATAAGATCGAAGTGATTGTAATGTAATTCTGAGGGAAATCCTGGGTTGGCGCGTTATTGAAGAGGAAGATTCTATCAGTTCTTTCTGTAACAATCTATGAGTTTAAAACTACTATCACTCAAACTACTCCTAACAACTAATCATCAATTGAGAACTACTTCAAACTACTACTTTCAAACAAAAAGGGTTTGAAAATATTCAACCAAAACCTACATATAACTTATTTATATGGGATTACAAAAGTAATTTCGTTGATTTGACTTTGTAATAAAAACCTTTGGTTCATTTGTGATTAGAAATCGGGAGGGATGGCCTACACCTTTCCTTTCTTTTATTAGAGACGTAAAATGAGCTAGTTATGTAGACGGAAGAAAAATTTGCATCTTGAAACTCGTTCATCTGTACATCTTGAAGAATTTGCTTGAAGCAATAATCTAAGATGCATAGAAATACTTTCAGAAGTTGTTTCCGGCTCAGAAGTTTATCTATTGTAAAGCATAGAACTTCCTTCTCTGTTAAAACCAGAGTTACATGTCCAATTCTAATCTAATATAAGTCCCGCAGTGGACTGATCGTTAAGACACGGTTCCCAGCAGATCACCGAAGTCAAGCATCACTGGCTGCGGTCAGTGTGCGGGTGGGTGACTGTGCTACCGTAAAGTGCTCGACTTCGCGCGCAGGTCGTCGGCTTACCGAAGCGGGGGTGCCATCCCCTCAGCAGAGGATCAAAATTGTGATGGCATGTCTTCGGATCATCCTCCGGGATGTTTCCCAGACCGTCGCCAATAGCCCATTGTGCAGCTCTAGTGCGACGTAAATTAACAACAACAACAAATCTAATATAAAGGCGATGTATGAATAGCAATTGTTTCTAGGAAATAATTCCTAAGAAGTACAGAATTATATATGGGAATAATTCATTTATTGAAATTAAAATTAAAAAAAAATAATAATGAAATAATTATTTAATTACAATAAAAATTATGAAAAAATTCACTCTAAAGAAGTGAAAATGGTACTTCAAATTCATTATATGTGTCACATAAGGCAATGTAGTGTTAAGTGAGTCATCTCACATGTGAAATTCTTATGGTCAAAAAATATTGGAGAAATTATTCATTAATATGTAATAATACACTTAAAATTGAAATATTTTTTCTGACCTAAATATTATTTTTTTATTACTTCGAGAGCTTCTTTTTTTTTTGGAAAAAACCTGACTAGAATATTTTTCTATTATTCGAAAACTTATGAATAGCTTCATACTAAAATAACATCGAAATTACATTGATAACTGTTTTTAAATAAATACATAGGTAAAAAATGTTTCTTTTTAAGTAATCTACGTTATATTGGTAATGTATCATCCAAAATTATGATTGATGGGAGTGGTTTAGTTAGAGAAAATATTTTAATGTTGAAATTTGTAGTCTTTGCAAAGTGCCACTTGCAGACAATTATGTTGAGAAGTGGCAAAAAGAAGTTTTTGAAAAAGTATAGAACACTTCTAATTCAGCTGAAACAGAATGCAAATTATTTGAATCTAAACTTTATTAGAAGGGAAAATGGGAAAGTGGGATTTTTTAGACAAATAATGCAAAGATTAAATAAATTTTTGTGAAATATTTTTCGTGTTTTTTTAAATAAAAAATAAAATATGACCTTCCTCAAAAATAATAAATATAAGTTTCTTAATTGATTTAAAACGTAATCATTTATATAGCATTTTGATTGATCAACCACTATCGGTTTTGCAAATAAATTATTTCAAGGAAATATTACAAACCGGTTATTAAAATGTAATACTTTCATGCTTTTAAAGCAGAAATAAACAATATATATCTATAAAAATAAGAACAAAATTATAACTCAGCGATTAATTAAAAATTTTTTTAATGATTTTGCATTTGTCTTTAGATTTATTCGAATTAAAATATGGAAAAACGTTAATTAAAATATTATTTTTTTTTAAATTTTTTTCCTTAATATTCTAAAAACGATTTAATGTTCTAAAAAAGAAAAATCTGAATATTTCTTTTTCTTTCCATTTAAAAACATGTAAACAAAAGTTTGAATGTAGTTTTTCTCTGAGCTAAAGAAAGCATGAATCTTAAAGTATTCTCTCTATATTTTCTCGGGAGACATCAAAAATTCCGTGCAAGAAAACTTTATCATACCGTCTGTCCCATGAATAAAACTGGTAAGAAAAACTGAGCCCATTCCTCATAGGAAAGGCGATTGCTGAGGGTCGACATCCGTGAAGAGTGGAATTTCCGCCCCTGCACTCTTTCATTTTCACTAGGAAGACGTCTCTGCCATACTGCCCCCATCTCGAATCTGACAGCCCTATCGTGTACCCCCTTAAGATTGATCACCAGAAGCTGAAGAAGAAATATCTGGATCTTGAGAGGCGCGATACTATTATAAAGGGATCAATGGCGGGAACATTTACTCTTTGCTGAACAAGCTGCTTCTGCATTTCTTGAACAAATATTGAAAAGTGTTTTGTATCTTCTGGAGTGGCAGTACCAATAAAGTATTCTTACTAATCATAACTTGTATAAACGAATAAAGCTTTAGATTTATTTTTTACATAGTTATATCTCATTCCTTTAAGGAAAAATTTACTTGTCAATTGAAAATTCGAAAACAGTTTTGGGAAAATTGTAAATTGAAAATTAAAATTAAATCATCCACTTTTTTTTCTTAGTGCTGGCGATTTACAAGAGATTTAAGCAATAATTTAATTTTTAGTAAGGCTTCATTAAAAAATTAAATTTGTAAAAAAAACAAAAAAAAACAATTGAATTAAATGATATTTAATAAAATTTGGAATTCGAGCTAAATTAAGATTAGATTATGGTTACATATGTGGCAAAAAAATAAAGTGCATTCTTTTCAGAAAAACGCTCTACTGTGCTTTAAAATTATTCTTATTAATGCTTCAAACATAAGTTATTTTTCTACAGCAATAATGATTTCAGAATAGATCTAAAAATAATAGTAAATTAAAGAGATTATTAAGGATGTTTTATTGGTTGGGGACCGCTAAAATTTGTCTCGAACCATCTTATAAAGTAATTATTAGTGATTGCCTGGACCAGCAATCAACGAAAAAATATGATTTGCTGCTTTCGTTTTTAGATTTTCAGTTTCATGTTTCTGTATGTGTTTTTGTCATGAAGTAGCATATTCCATTACTATTGAGACATTAAACACACTGTGTAATGTAATTTTTCCTTAAAAATAAGTTTTTGTAACTTTCTTTTTAAAAAAAAGGTAGAACTGACTTGTAACAGACCGGTGAAAAAATGAGCGAACTATTAGTAACTCTTAGATACTGATTCGCCTGACCAGTGAATTGTTTTGATTTTCACTCCTAATTAAACAAAATATAATCCTTAAATAAATAGTCCCAAGAAACTGAAGCTTAAAAATATTATCTAATTAAAACTTTCATTCAGTTAAAAAAATACACCTTGAAATATTCACTTAAAAAATATATAGGAAATAACAGTCGATAAGCGCCCAAAAATCAATGCCCATTTTCAAGATTTGTTACACACGAAAGAGAAGAAACAAAACTAATTTCAAATATTAAACATACATTTGCAACATTATTTTTTTTAAAAAGGGAGAAATGAAACTTAAAAAACACCATATTCGAGAGAATACAGGAAGTTGAATAACAGAACAAAACAAAAAAGAAAACCACAGTACCCAAGAAGTGCTATTGTGATGGTTCATCTCAGTACAAGTGCACTCGGCACAAGTACACTGTGGTGGCCCCAGTCTCGATGCGATATAATAATCTTTTTTTTCCCTCTCCGTAATTTTGGTTTTTCTAGTTTTGTTTTTGACCTTTGTTTTACTATTTTTTGTTTACATTTCATATATCTGTTTCTCCCCTGTCACGTCCTGTATGTCTTAACATTTAGAGTTTGAGCGCATGAAACAGGTTGACTGTAAGTGTATTTAATCAGGTAACGTGTAATCCTGTTTAGTTTCCGTTTTACTTTAAAAAAAACAAGTAATTCGTTATTGAAATAAATAAAAAATCATTTTGGAAAATGAAAATTGGGAATATAAATAACTTTATTGTCAATTAATCCCTCTTCTTTCCTTATTTAAAATACCTTGATTTTACAGCTAGCATTTTTTTTTGTTGCTGGAAATGAATATTTTTTTTTCATTATTATTTTTGATAAAAAACAAAAATAATAAGCAATAACAATATTTAAATAATGAGATTGGTTTAGAAATCTTATTAAGTCTGCTGGAGTGAGATTTACATTCGCACAAGTTTGTAAGTTTTGTAAGTACCTTATAAAAACGCAAGTGATTAAATATTTTCTGTTACAAGGGCAACAGTTTTATTAACATTATTTTATGCTAGTTTATTATTTAGACTTTTCTAACAGTTAATTAAGCTCTTAAAAAATAAGCGAGAGCTCTTAATTTTTAAAGAAAAGTATTTTAGGTTACCATGCTGTAACAACTGCTATTTTAAATATTTAATGATTGAATAAATGAGTATGATAAGAAGGAAAGTTAATTATTAAGCTAAAAATATAAAAAATCAGTTAATCTATCAATTTGTGTATTAGAATCATGCAAGATATGAATGAGTATGAAGATTTGAAGATTTGAAGTTGAAATAAGTACATTAGATAGAAAAGATAAAAAAAATAGAATAAATTAAAAGATAGTTATAGATAGTTATAATATGCATTAGATAGTATAAAAATTAATAAATTAATTAGTTAACAGACATTTCTGAAAACAAGAAAATCATAGTATTATCGATTCAGTAAATAGGTGTATATGCAACTAGAAAAACCAGGTAATAAACTAATTAGTGTGTATGTGAATGACAATGTCAGAAGTTGAAAGAATTAAATTCAATCAAATTAAATTATTTTACAAATCATTTTTAAAATCTTACATTGGTTGATGTTTAACTGGTGCTTTCTGCTTGATTTATATATATATATATA
>NC_092205.1:49528987-49531857 GCF_043381705.1 Parasteatoda tepidariorum | reverse complement strand
ATTATATGTTGCTTTCTTGTATATATATATACATTTCTTCTTTTTTTAAAGTAGTAAAAAATTTTACCTATTTGGTCGCTGCAATTTATACTTTGTATTTGATAAAAGTAAAAGGCAGTATTTTCAATATGTGTATTAATAGTCTAATTGATTGCTATTTAATATGTAATGAGCTGTATGATTAATACTCAAAATGTTTCGTTATGCATGTTAACATTTCTCAAGAAAAATTTCATAATTTCTTTTCGAAGAGTGAATTTTATTACCGAAATGTTAAAACTGTTCCTTTAAAAAAAATTGTAATGAAACTTAATTGGTTTTTGTTCTTTTTAAGCATTACTGTAAACAAAAATATTAAAAAAAAAACGAAAGAAGGAATAATAATTTATAGTTCTTTTAAATAAATGCAATTAATCTTCTTATTTTAATACACAGATACCCAAATCTTTCTTTTGTGTTTTCACTAATTATAAATATAGCATAATAATTTTATTGAAATGAATGAAAAATTGAAACTGAAACATTTTCAAAAAGCATTGTATGGCGGAAAGCAGATTTCTTTCACAATATTTTAAAATTAAGAATATTCTGCCTAACCACTGTTCGTTTTTCAAATTTTGACGATTTTATTTATGTACAGTGACCAAAATAAAAAAAAACCGGACCATTCTTAATAACTTTTGATCAAATGATCGGATCTTCACGTTCAAGGACTCATTCTTATACATATGAAAAGGTAGCCTTAAATATGCTAATTAATTAGTGCAGACGATATTTGAAGTTACGAAACTAGACACAAAAACGTACTTCTAGACACGAAAACGTACTTTTGTGTACTTTTCTAAAACGAAAACAAAAACGTACCTAGACACAAAAACGTACATTGAAAAAACATAACGTTTTTTCAATGGATTCGGATTTTTAACCCTCAAAATATAGGGGGTAGCTGCAGTCTGGGATGTATGGTCCCAATAGTTTGCTCAGGAGAGCAGTCCAAAAATTGCACTCCTAAATGTTAATTCCACTTTTTGCGTACTTCGCCATATCTCGATAAATTTTTAAGGGTATTGAAAAGCTTTAGAGCACAATTATAAAATTTATTCATCACAAGATATTTTCCTTGCAAAATATGAATTTAAATAAATATTTAATATTTTGCATTACTTGATTAAATATTAGTAGAAACAATTTTGAACTGTAAAATATAAAGTTGTATGCATCATTTGAAAGTAAATAATTTTAGGTCAAAATACAAAAATTTGAGCAAAATCGGTTAAATAGTTCCTGAGAAATCAAATATTACAAAAATCGTTTTTTTTTAAACACGATTTCCCAATCAATCTCGCACAAATTTTGTGTTTTGCCATGTAAAATTACAGATACAGAAATTTTTCAATTCGCTTAAAAAGTTCTCGAGATATGGTGAAATACGCATAAATGGGTCCAAATTTTGGACAAGCCCTCCTGATCAAACTATGGGGACCATATTTCCCAAATCGCGGATACCCCCTAAATTTTGGATGTCAGAAATCTGAATACATCGAAAAACAGGAATGTTTATTCAGAGAAAGTACGTTTTTGTGTCTGATTTTGTAATTTAAATTATCGTCTGCACTTATTAATTAGCATATTGAGGGTCACCCTCTCAATTGAGTTTTGAATTGAATTTAATATTGAGTTTTAGAACGTGAAGATCCAATCATTAGATTAAAAATTATTTAGGATAGTCCGCTTTTTTATTTTGTGCACTGTACGTCAAAAATCAGTTTAAAATAAACTTTAATCTTATATTTTTGAACTTTGTTAATTAAAACACAAAGTAAATATTTTTTACATCTTTAAAAACATGAATTATCAGTTATTTCATAAAAAGTATTCTTTTTTTACCACTACTACAAAAAAGTATTGTTATGACTCTCAAAAAAAATTATCTTTACACGTTGTAACTTTTTTTATAAACACTGATTTTTTTAAAAAAGAATGTTTATGAGCTTTATGTCAGTGTATTGTGTATTTTATATTTATTTTGAAAAAAACGAGGAGATTAAAACTAATATCAATTTTCTTAAGCAACTAATTTTTTGTTTGAAATGCTTAGATAAATATTTAAAAATAGACCTAATAAAGTTTAAGTATCTTATATAAAAAAACAGTAACTATTACAATTATTATATCTAAATAAGCGCAACAAATTTAGGTTTAATTTTAAAAAAAATAAAACTGTATTTAATGTCTTTATATGAAGCTTGTTTTTGGGAATACAAAAATTCTGAGAAATATTTAGTGGCATTAATTATTGACACTGAATAATTTTCTTTGTGCTGAAAGAGGAAAAAGAAATAGTTATTTTGGGTGGAGCCAGGGGATCATACTTCTCAAGTAATTAAATCTCTTTTTATTTCACTTAAGAGTAGCGCTATTTTATAAATTAGATTGAAAATTCTATTAGAGTTTAATTCTTTTTTTCCTGAATTTAATCTTCGAAATTCAAATAAAAAATTTACTTAAAAATATTTTACTAACAAAGTTACATTTACGAAGAAGAATGTCTTTGTTAGAATTATTGTTAAGAAATAATTTATTCGGTGTTGAGCGCAAAAAAAAGAAAAAAAAAAGATATATATGGGTCATTCTCACAAAAACAGTCATTTTCATGTCCCCAGTATATTTTAAGTTTGTTTTACAGCTTACGAAGAAAAAAAATTCAGGGAAAATGTCCTTCAGAATGCAAGCTAACAAAAGAATAAAAATAAAATTATCAATTTTTATTTTTTATTTATTTTAGGTAATTAAAATATACCAATATGTCATTCCCTCACTTGTCCCCACTGCTGATTTAAAAAAAGAAAAAAATTGTTTCTGAAATAAGA